>NC_086320.1:314946137-315246137 GCF_036172605.1 Pelobates fuscus | reverse complement strand
AGCGCGCGCCCCCCTCGGCGCTGGTGACCTCTCCTTCCCATCTGACGTCAGCTTCCCTGTCCGACATCACTGGAGCCGAATGCGCATGCGCGGCAAGTGCCGCGTGCGCATTCAAAGTGTCCATAGGAAAGCATTTCTCAATGCTTTCCTATGGACGCTCTGCGCGATGGAGGCAAAATTCGCCTCCAGCGTCGCAGATGCGCCTCTTGTGGCTGTCCGGAAGGCAGCTACTAGAGGCTGGATTAACCCCAAATGTAAACATAGCAGTTTCTCTGAAACTGTTATGTTTACATGTGAAGGGTTAAAACCTGAGGGACCTGGCACCCAGACCACTTCATTGAGCTGAAGTGGTCTGGGTGACTATAGTGTCCCTTTAACATTGTATGTCTGGCCATTTCAGCAGCATGTGAGTGTGTGTATATATATATATATATATGGTAGTATAGAAAGAATGCTAAAGCCCACAAGCAAGATTGGGCAATGTTGCCACCCTAGACAAAGAAGTTCTGCAGAGGTAAATGTGCCTTTTACTTTCACCGGGGCACTACTTGCCTAGCAAGCACTTCAGTAGCAATTAGGCTCAAGGAATGAAGGACTGTCACACTGAGAAGTGACATTTCTGCTTTAAATGCAGCTATCTTAGTTATCATTGTACCCTTTTTTTTGTCAATCTTTGTTTTATTGAGGCAATATTCCAAGCATACAAGTTTCAGAGTGAATGCAGACAGAACAATATAGAGATTTGCAATATCAACAATATATAGCCTTCAGCAAAAGCAAGCCTCTTTTACTTTTATATAATGTGTGTGTAACGCATGGAGCTGGCTGGTGAGATTTGTGTTAGACATGTCTTGTCAGGCGCAGGTACCCTGTTTGTGCCTATTAAGGTTGAAAAGAAAGAAAAAATAAAAGTAAGAGTTAAACACATGGATATCATTATCAGGCAGATCGGTCAGTCGATCACTGAGGCGCCGTATTATGCCTTAATTATGTGCATGCAATTTGGGCGCTATCATGAATGGCACCTCTGTTGTTGTGACAGTTACCTGCAGACTATGGGGACGGATAGATTGATGACCCCTAACCAAGTGGGACACGGAGGCGGAGTAGTGAATACTCTCAAGAACATGGGTATTGTGCCCTTTTAACTGCCACATTTATTTACTTTGACAGATGTTTAATCTAGATGCTGGCTTCTGTATGGACTATAAATTCAGTCATGAGATTTCTGGACAACCTGTTGAACTTTCCAATTGTGCGGACACAATTACTCAGGTATTATGATCATATTTATTTCAATTTCCTTAATTACACATATATATATATATATATATATGAGAGAGAGAAAGAGAGAGATGTGCTTTTCATACAATGTTGCAATCAATGTGTTTATTCTTTTGCAGATTTTTGAGTATAACCTGAAAGAAATCCAATATAAATCTGCAAGGTCTCTTTGCCTTGATGTTAGACACGAACGGATTATCATTGAAAACTGTACTATCCTGGGGGAACCTGCAAGAAAGCCGTTATGGAACTTTAGTGAGGTATGAAAAACAACCATTAAAATGATTAGTTTGCGTTCGTTCTGATACAACTTCTCGTGAAGCCTTGTTTTATACAAGATTTACAAATATAGCACCCAACACCGTGACATTTTTCTAGTACTGCAGGTTTCAGTAAATGGCTATAGATGTTGAGAATTTAGATTTACAGACTTTAAAAAGCCTCTGATGTAAACTTTGTGAACCCAATAAAAATATTTTACAAGGTTTTGTATTTCAAAGTTGCGGATACTGCTCTGATTTAAGAAAATCCTGACGTGGGCTGTGTTGCCTATATTTTAAACACAGATGCACCATTTGAAATTATAGCATACAAATCCTTTTGAGTTTTTTCAGGATTTTTCCTTAAGTGTCGTTTTTATTTTATTTGTACAGGTTACCAGAAGCCCTGTCCATTACGAGTATATTTGAAGAGAAGGCCTATAATTTACAAAACTCTTGTACACTATAATTTAATTTCCACTTTTTTGTTGGACACTGACTTGCAATTGTGAAAATATAAGCGCCGTGGCATTCAAGAACTGAATTTATATTACAAGAATGTTTCTGTTAGTAATTTTGAAATTTTAATTAGTTTCTATAGCAACTCAAATCCAGACTAATGTACCTGTCATTTAGGTGACGTTAAAGAGCGAATGTTGACCTTTACCAAAAGCATAATATATTCAGTCTATTACTTAAAAAATAATAAATGTGAAACAGAAATATTTTACAAGATACTTTTCTGTAATAAAAACGAAAGTCTTTTTTTCTGGTAATAGTTTATAATGGCTGTAAGTAGGCAATGTCTTGTGTCTCTCTTCAAAATTTAAATGTCCCTGATTAATGATGACAAATCTTGTGTGTTATGGTTGTATGGCACCCAAAACACTTACCCTGAACACATCTGCATCTATCTATCGATCTATCTATGTTCTAACTATTGTTGAAGGAACATTGTGGGATCAGGAAAACAAACGTGTAATCCAGACTCTACAGTGTTTAAAATGCAATTTAGGCTCCTGCCGCCTGCCGCCACTTAAAAATTATTAAAACTCACCTTCATTCCAGTGCCACGGAGGTCTGCCAGTGCTTTCCCTCCTGCTTCAGATTCTTCTCATTGGCTGACATCATTAGAATTGATAATCTCAGCCAATCTTATGCTTTTACATGGGAAAGCTGATGAGCTCAGCCAAGGAGGCAGAGTGGGGGCTGAGCGAAATGCCACTCTAACCAATAACATCTCATCATAGAGATGCATTCAGCCGGTCTGAGTGGCTGCAACTGGACGTGTTTCTAGGCTGTAATCTGAAAAGGCAGTATTCACATGAAAATCCCTGCAGGTAATGACTATATTCATCAGAACAACTACATTAAGCTGTAGTTGTTCTGGTGACTATGGTGTCCCTTTAATTTTGAACTGTCTTCACTTTCACACACATATCTCATATTGGTTGTTTGCTATGTTCTTTGCCATTTGTACTGGATTTTCTAATGGAACCTTTTTGTGCTTTTACACTGTAAACTAGTAACAAACTCAACTCAAAATCTTTTCTCTTCCAAACTCCAGGCTGGATTGGTGAAACACATTCCATCTGGCAAATGCATTGAGCCTATAAATAGGAATCCTGGCACAACTCTGCTTTTAAGACCATGTAATCACCAAAGAAAACAGCTATGGAAAATTATACCTCTTTGATCAATCTGAGATAAAATATGTAATGTATAATGTATGCAAATCTTAGAAAAAAAAATCTTCTTCAGTGCGGATCTTCTGATTTAACAAATGTATTTGATTTATCAAAAATAAATAAAAGAGGGTTTATTTAGTAAACCAAGAATCTTGGTAAATTTAACAATGAATTGCAAAATGCGGGCAAAACGTGGTCAAGCAATTGGAGAATATTTTGCCCAAATATTGCAGTTGTTAAATAGTGGTAGTCAAGTCACACACTTGTTTAAGGAAGTGAGTTAACAAATGCAAATATATCTATAATGAGACATCTTCTAGCATGTATATATATTGTATATATTTATTTATATGACACCACATTAGGTGGTTAACAAAACAGAATGTAATAATGTTTGTTCAATTACTTGTTAACGTGTTACTTTTTGTATGAAGGTTAGCAGGAGGGCTCTGATACCACCTAGCCTGGGTAATGCTGCGTAACTAAGTGATCCTGTCGGACATGAGGGGTTTGTTTAAGCAGGATTGAGGGAGGATGAGGTGGCGTTTTCTGATAAACAGAGTGAGAAGGGCTGTATGAGGGAAGGACTGGATGGTGGTGTGAGACATAATAAAGTGGAACTGTATGATACATGGTTGGAACATGTGTGCAAGTATTAAAGAACAAAAAAAAATAAAAAGCATTTCTATCATGAATGGTTGAATACAGTGGTATTTTCATTTTAATAAAATATGTTGAAAAAATAAACTACCTGCCTTGTATATGGCTGCTTTGTCAACTTCACGCAAGTCTCAGTCAAACTAATTGAAATTAAACTATAAAATAGAAATATATTCATATGGATACAAATAGCAAGGTTTAGTGCTAACAAAATACTGGTGGATAAAAGGTGGCAGCTCAACAACCCAGGCCGGAGTCTCTCTTTACCAGGAGAAATATGAGATATTGGTAAGAAGATTGGTTGAAATGGTGTGCGGAAGAAAAAAGAGAGACTTACAGGAAATTGAGCTATTTCATAGCTCCAACAAGTTGCGTTTGAGTCGTGCAATCCTCGCTTAAGGATGTGCAGTGTATCTCTTTGGAGAGTAGTCCAAAAATAGGAAATAAAAAAAGAAGTAAACACTACTGAGTATAGTAACTAAGGATCATTCAAATATATTAGATAAGTGGATAGAATTGCACTCACATTTATTGGAGCTGTCTAAATGGCTTCTTTTAACGGGGAGAAGTAGTATAATTCCGCTCTTAGGATTGTGCAGTGCCTTCTCCGTGGTATATATAAAACACAAACACAGATATATAGTGCACACTGTTTGTGAAATACAGTGAGGGGGGAAAAAAGTATTTGATCCCCTGCTGATTTCAAACTTTTGCCCACTGACAAAGAAATAATCAGGACTATAATTTTAATGGTAGGTGTATTTTAACAGTGAGAGACAGAATAACAGAAGAAAAAAAAAATCCAGAAAAACTTATGTCAAAAAAAGTTATACGGTAAATTGATTGGCATGTCAATAAATGAAATAAGTATTTAACCCCTTCGACTTAATAATTGGTGGCAACACAGAGGTCAGACGTTTCTTGTAGTTGGCCACCAGGTTTGCACACATCTCAAGAGGGATTTTGTTCCACTGCTCTTTGCAGATCCTCTCCAAGTTAAGGTTTCGAGGCTGACGTTTGGCAACTCGAACCTTCAGCTCCCTCCACAGATTTTCTATGGGATTAAGGTCTGGAGACTGGCTACACCTCAATGTGCTTCTTCTTGAGCCACTCCTTTGTTGCCTTGGCTTTGTGTTTTGGGTCATTGTCATGCTGGAATACCCATTCACGACCCATTTTCAATGCACTGGCTGAGGGAAGGAGGTTCTCACCCAAGATTTGACAGTACATGGCCCGTCCATCGTCCCTTTGATGCGGTGCAGTTGTCCTGTCCCCTTAGCAGAAAAACACCCCCAAAGCATAATGTTTCCACCTCCATGTTTGACAGTGGGGATGGTGTTCTTGGGATCATAGGCAGCATTCCTCCTTCTACAAGCACGTCGAGTTGAGTTGATGCCAAAGAGCTCGATTTTGGTCTCATCTGACCACAACACTTTCACCCAGTTCTCCTCTAAATCATTCAGATGTTCATTGGCAAACCTCAGACGGGCCCGTACATGTGCTCTCTTGAGCAGGGGGACATTGCGGGCGCTACAGGATTTAAGTCCTTCACGGCTTAGTGTGTTACCAATTGTTTTCTTTGTGACTATGGTCCCAGCTGCCTTGAGATCATTAACAAGATCCCAACGTGTAGTTCTGTGCTGATTCCTCACCATTCTCATGATCACTGAAACTCCATGAGGTGAGATCTTGCATGGAGCACCAGACCGAGGGAGACAGACAATTATTTTATGTTTCTTCCATTTGTGAATAATCTCACCAACTGTTGTCACCTTCTCTCTAAGCTGCTCTGCGATGGTCTTGTAGCCAATTCCAGCCTTGTGTAGGTGTACAATCTTGTCCCTGACATCCTTGGATAGCTGTTTGATCTTGGCCATGGTGGAGAGTTTGGAATCTGATTGATTGCTTCTGTGGAGAGGCTTCTTTTATACAGGTAACGAGATGAGATTAGGAGCACTTCCTTTAAGAGAGTGCTCCTAATCTCAGCTTGTTACCTGCATAAAAGACACCTGGGAGCCAGAAATTTTGCTGATTAATAGGGGATCAAATACTTATTTCACTTATTGACATGCAAATCAATTTATAAATTTTTTGACATGCGTTTTTCAGATTTTTTTTTTTTTTGTTATTCTGTCTCTCACTGTTAAAATACACCTTCCGTTAAAATTATAGTCTGGTCATATTTTATGCCAGTGGGCAAACGTTCAAAATCAGCAGGGGATCAAATACTTTTTTCCCTCAATGTAAATGCAATAAATGAAGATCAACCTACTAACTTTGGAGCAAAATAACTTTTTACTCAATTCAGAAGGTTCTGGTGGTACACTGCCCAAGGTGGAAGATAAAGTCCAGAAGATTTGTGGAATCCCACAATAAAAGAGAATTGTCCAGGATACTTGAAAGTAATATCTAAAGTATAAATTAAAATAGAGTGATAAAAAAAGGATTAAAAGTAACACTAATGGATTTCTCCACAACACAGGGCTTTTTCAAAGTGTTACAGTAGCCTGTACACTTGCTCTGTATATAGCACTTGAGAATTTCACATTTTAGAGGTCACATGACGTGATGACATCATATTCATGTGACTACCAAGTAAATATCATAAAAAAATATAAAAACAACATTGTAAACATATTATATAGGATGTTAGATATGACCATTATAGGATTGACAATTATTAAAATGGAAAATATTTTATGTACACTATGTAAGGGTAAAGTAAGATGATGCTGATTCGCTATCTATATCATCTCTATGATGAATGATACTGTATACTTATAGTCAATGGTGGAGATTTCTGTAAAAGTGATCCTGACGTGAAAGATTTGTTTTAAATCAAATCTTTGCTTGTGTACAGAGGGGTCAACATTTTTTTTTCTGATTATTAAATGGGAATTGTCACATTCTCACATTTTTAATATTATGTGTACATATTTGGTATATTAAACGTACATGTATTTGTGCAGTAGGAAAAAATAAAAAATATCTTAAACACAGCCTCCTCACTGTCACTTCCCCTACACACACTCAGCCTCCTTACACTGTCACCCGTTCATTCATCCTGCCACAATCACATGGAGATGCTGAATGGTATCCATAGAAATGTACTGATTCAAAAATATGTTTATGAGGAGATGCTAATTTATTTATTATTCATAAAATATTTTACCAGGATGGATACATTGAGAATTATCTCTTGTTTTCAAGTATGTCCTGGGTCTTTGTCCACAAAACATTGCATTGTTACAATAGGATTCAATGTTACAAAAATACAATATACAAACTATATATATATATATATATATATATATATATATATTTATATACATACACACACACACACACACACACACATATATAAATTTAATACAAAACAGGTAAAAAAATATATATTCAACCATGACAGGTGCATTCTGTGCTGAGGTATATTGCCATAGATCTCTTAAAAGATTTTAGATTGCATGAAGATTTGACTCTGTCCCTGAGGTTATTTCATAGTTGCGGTGCTCTGTAGGGAAAGGAGGATCGAGCCACTTTATTTTTGTATTGTAGTATGCTAAATTTTGAGCTAGTACTGGATCAGAGGTTATAGGAGAAGGGAACAGCCGAGGAGAGCATTTTACTGAGGTAGGGTGGGAGCTTCACCAAAAATGCTCTTATGCACAAGGCTGGAAAGATGAAGAGTGCGTCGGGATTCCAGCCATAGCCAGTATAGCTCTTTTAACATGTCACAGTGGTGGGTAAAGTAATTACATTCTAGTACAAAGTGGCAGAACAAATTATATAACGTATTAAGTTTATTAAGGTGGGTTTGCGCACTTGCCTCCTAATGCTTCACTATGAAGAGCCATTTGACTGGCTGAGATAATCAGTAATGATGATCTCAGCCAGGGGAGAAGTGGCTCCTGCGAACAGACAGGTTCGCCAGAGGAAATATAGGCAACAGGACCACTACAGCTTAATGCAGTGTTTCTTGGGCAAACAGAATGTTGCTGCAGGATGAGCAGTGTAATGGCTGCCTTTTCTGAGGAAGTGTTTACACTGCTGCCTATCTTCAACCTTAAGTAGCTGTCACTTGGACAAACACTAGAGGGACTTCCATGTTGCAGTCCTGCAAATACTGCAAGACTGACGTTTGATGTCCCCACAGTCTGCCTGGAAACGCTGAGTGCTGTGCTACCCATAGAGATGGACTTTATGTCAGTGCATCTTTATGAGAAGATGCAGTGCTTCGATTGTCGTGCATGCGCAATAGCCTTCTAATGCTTCACTACAGGGAAGCTTTGGAATGGCTGAAATCGTAACAATGGAGGAGTGAAGGTTACAGAGAGATCAGTGTGCCAGGGGAAATGAAGTGACTAAAATCTATTTAGTTTAATTAAGAGCACCCTGAATGTAAACTCTTATTATAACACTCTAGCGTTAGAAATACATGATTGCCTATTTTTTTGCCATCAAATATGGTGAGGTTTCTTTTAGCACTGTTGATGAATATTGTCTTGCTGCTCCATACAGAACAGCTTTACCTTACATGATGCACAAACTGCTATTCCAACTTTCCTAACCCAACCCCCTCCCCCCTCTTAGACTTAAATGCTCCCATTAAAGTCTATGCAGAATGACAGCCTGGAACAAACCCCACACAGCAAACAGTAATATAAATAGCTTCTGCTCAGGTGCACATTAAGGTGACAGCCTGTGCATTAATCCTTGCTTATTATGTTTAGTATTTAATTCTCTTGGAACACTCAGATTTTCTCCATTCAACTTGATTAAATTAACAAGCCATAGGTTAACTCCCTGACTCTGTCAAAACACAGAGAGGAAATAGAAAGCTGACACAGATATAATCCCTCATTTGTTCCGTTTGCAGGTCTTTAAGTAAATTGTTCAAGGAAATATCTAACTTGGCAATTTCCTCATTAAAAAAAAATTCAAAAAAATATTGGACAGTTAAGACTCAAATTTTAAAATATTCATTGCATATGAAGAGCAAGTTAAGTAAACACAAAGGCACATAATTCAACATTTTTCAGTCCTTTTTTAAGGGACAATTTATATTACACAAGTCTATCACTGTGAATTGGTAGCTAATTATGTAGTGATTAGGGATTGATGAGCATTTTCTGGGTTTATATCTAAAATTGTTTTCTTTTATCTTCCTCCGTGTTAGCTCACTGTTTAGTCGTCAAAATCAGAAGGAACTGCACCCAATGCCAGCCAACATCAGGAGCACTGAATCGGGACCAGGAAATCCAGCAATGATATAACAGTAGAAAAGAAAGGACAATTCCCAGGCACTCACAGTGTTCAAGCCACAGGCAGAACTATTGGATCAAATTGACAGAGCAACATCTCAACCTGATAGAGAGCTGGACATCACCCAACAGAGGGGCACTAAGGCGCTTGCGCAGTGAACACCACAGTCGCATTGGGCCCTATGAGGTTTTGCTTGACGCTGGACATCTTAATGCAGAGCGTGAGGATGTCTAGTGTCAGGCGACCAAAAGTCACCTAACCATCAGGAAATGCCTCTAGTGGCTGTCTGATTGCAGCATGCTATATAGTTTCAGCACTACAGAAAAATAGCCCTGTAATGGTGGTAACAGACCACTCTCTACTGTTTTAACTAGGAAACCCATCTGCTGGTATCAGTACTGATATTAGCAGAAGATTTCCTTAAGGTTAGTGGTGGGGTTAGCATTAGAGTGTGGTTAGGGTTCATGCTAGGTTTGGCTTAATGCTCTTTTAGACTTAGGGATAGTGTAGGTTTAGAGGACCACTCAGTTTAGTATATATACTGCCAATGTTGGGCGCGCGGACTGCCTAAGGAGAAGCCTCATGAGGTTTGATGGAGCAAAGTGGGTAAGTATAGCGCTCGCGCTAGGGGTTAAACGCAGGTTAGGGTTAATTACAGGGCAGCTCGCGCTGGCAGTAAGGGCGGCAAGCTCGCGATCAGGGCATGAGCCCTGATTGGTAGGTAGGCGCGAGGACAATTTTGGAGGGAAAAATAGGGGTATAAATTAAAGGGCGCCAAAATTAATTACCTCAGATTGTGCCAGACAAATCCGAAGGTTGGCTTTAGATAAAATATTTAAGCTGCTGTTTCTTACCTTTGGAGATGTCTGGCACAATTGAATCATTATTAGAACAGTTTAAACTAAAGGCTTTAAGCTGCAGTGATACTGCATGGCTGCAGGCTTGCCTGGAGTCCGCCCCCAGCACCTCTGGTCTAATGGAAGAAGAGGGGGTTGAGGTACAGGAAGAGTCAGTAATGGAGGAGGGAGCAGGATACTCTCCTCAGAAAATTAAAGGGCCAGCGCAAGAAAGAAAATCTGGTGATAGCGACCCCTGCAGGATTCGTGAGGCAAGAACGAAGAGGTCCAGGGAAACCTTCTCACCGTCTCCAATAAAGAGTAAGAAGAGGATGTGGAAACAAAGCAGGAAATACGAACAAAAGAAGAAGAATAAAGAGACTGAGGACAGACCTAGGCTATTTGAAGAAAGTGAAGCGGCTCAGGATATCCCGGGTTGCAGTCATGAGCTGGGTGAGTTACAAACAAATGTGAATAATGCTGTTTTAGGGGAAGTGGTGTCTTCACTTGAAAAACTTACTAAATTATTACAGACACCTAAATTAGCGAGAGTATGGGAGCCCGATACAGAAGTGGTCACAGTTAATCCAAAAGTGACACATTCTGTGAGGGAAGAAGTTAGAGTAAAAGAGACATGTATGAAAGAAGCGTTAGGTTGTGAAAGCTCCCCTTTGGGTTTTCATTTGAGTAAGTCAATAAAAGATAGGATATGGAAAGGGGAGTATATTGACATTCTATCATTATTGCCCACAGCCAGAGAATTTACTAAACCCGACAGGGAAAAACGGGATGAGGAGAAGAAAAAGTTTATTCCGAGGTCCTTAAATAATTGGCTGCAAGCCTTTTGTATTTACGCTAGTGTGTTAGGCGAAAAATATGCAGAATTGTGCTGTGGGTTATTTCAACATATGGAAGCTATTTTAGAAGCATATAAAAATTTGGGGGGTTTGTCATGGTTTTATTATGATGAACAATTCCGACAGAAACTAGCAGTACATAGTAACCTTAAATGGGGTATGAAGGATGTCGGGCTTTGGGTGAGCATGATGTTACCTCAGAGACAGCCTATCTTTGTTAATAAGCAGGTTACAAATGCTGCACAGAAGAAAGGTTTTTGCTGGGCTTATAACGAATCACAATGTAGATGGTTAAATAATTGTAGATTCCGGCATGAATGCGCTACCTGTTCAGGCGCGCATCCTAATTTTCGCTGCCATAAAAGAAATCAGCAAAATGGTACATTTCCAAAAAGCTCAGACCCCAGTGAAAGTGGTAAGGTACCTTATCTCGCAATCTATCCAAACCGGGGGAAAGCTAAATTAATTAAGGAAGGTTTTGAAAATGGTTTCAGGTTACCTGTATATAGTTCTGTTGAATTTTGTTGGGTTAAAAATTTAAAATCAGTTTTAGAGTTACCAAGTTTAGCCTGGGAAAAGATTTGTAGAGAGTTAGAGTTAGGGAGAGTTGAGGGCCCGTTTAATGTTCCCCCATTTAAATGTTTTCGGTTATCCCCCCTGGGTTTGGTACCAAAGAAAGAACCCGGGTCATATAGATTAATACATCACCTATCATATCCCAAGGGTGGTTCTTTAAACGACATGATTTCCAGAGAAGAAAGTTCAGTGTCTTACGCAACGTTTGATAAGGCTTTAAATTTGGTAAGAAAATGTGGAAGGGGTGCATTGATGGCAAAAGGGGATATAGAATCTGCCTTTCGTCTCCTGCCGATTCATCCCGAATCCTTCAATTCGCTGGGTTTTCAGTTCAACGGCCAGTATTTTTTCGATAAGTGCCTGCCTATGGGTTGTGCGCTGTCATGTGCTTATTTTGAGACCTTTGCGTCTTTCATGGAATGGATTATTCGGTATGAATCAGGTCAGGAGCAAGTAATGCATTACCTGGATGACTTTTTATTTGTGCGCACTAAGGACAGTGACAACTGTAAGAACTTACTAGAAACATTCAGAAGGGTGGCTGGTCATTTGGGTATTCCATTAGCAGAGGATAAAACAGTTTTACCTACATTTTGCTTACAATTTTTGGGAATAACGATTGATTCAGCAAAATTGGAATTTAGGTTGCCAGAGGATAAGATACTGAAAATGAAGACGCTGATCCAGCAGGTAATGGTCTGTGAAAAGGTGACATTGAAAGTTTTACAATCCCTGTTAGGTCTGTTAACATTTGCTTCACGGGTTATTCCTATGGGGAGAGCTTTCTCCAGGAAGTTGGGGATAGCAATGTCCAAGGTTAAGTCCCCATTTGCACACATTAGGGTTACAAAAGAATTGAAGCAAGACCTAAAAGTATGGAATAATTTTCTAACAGATTTTAATGGAAGATCAATGTGGCAGCAAGAGTTTATAGATTCGGATAGTCTTGAGCTGTTTACAGATGCATCTGGAGCTATTGGTTTCGGCGTATATTGGAACGGACAGTGGTGTGCACAAGAATGGCCGGCTTTTTGGGTACGGGAAGGTTTAACAAAAAACCTGACATTGCTGGAATTGTTTCCAATTGTAGCCGCAATATATCTATGGGGAGGAACATGGAGAAATAGGCGGCTGATCGTTACCTGCGACAATCTAAGTGTAGTAATGGTAATTAATTCCTTACAGTCCAGGTGTAATAGAGTTATCAATTTGCTTAGACACTTAGTGTTAAAGTGTTTTCAGCTGAACATATGGGTAAAAGCTAGACATATCCCAGGAAAAATCAATAGGCTGGCTGATGCTCTTTCACGATTGCAATTGCAGGAGTTCCGAAAATTGGCACCAAGAGCAGCTGTGGAAGGAACCCATTTCCCGTCAGACCTCTGGGAGTTGATTGGGGACGGTTAAGTGTTATGCTGATGAATTCGGTAGCCGCTTCTACGTGGAGTACATATGTCAGGGCATGGAATGAGTGGTTCGAATTTAATCAGCTAAACAATAAAGATCCACTTGGAGAGGATAAGGAGAGTGCAATACAATTTACATTGGTGTCAATGCAGAAGGGTTTCTCTAAGTCCAAGTTGGCAGCTAGTTTAGCCAGGGTGGATTTCTTTAGGAAGCTGTATGAGTGTAAACCAATCAAGCAGTATTTCATAGTTAAGCAGTTAGTTCAAGGTTACAGAAGATCCTGTAGAGTTAAGGATAACAGAAAACCAATATCGTTTACAGTGTTATCACAGCTATTTGTAGTTTTGGAAGAAGTATGTTATTCTGAGTACGAGGTAGTTTTATTTAGATGTTCATTTATAATAGCCTTTTTCGCAGCGTTAAGAGTTAGTGAGTTAGTGGCTAAGAGTAAGTTTTGTTTTTCAGGTTTACTATGGGAAGATATTATAGTTAGTGATAAGAAAATTATGGTATTCATCAGCAAATCTAAAACAGATCAGGAAGGCAAAGGACGTTGGCTAACATTGCTGGAGATCCAGGGCTCAATTTTGTGCCCGGTTAAGGTGACCGAAAATTACTTGTCAATTAGACCAAGGGTTGAAGGCCCATTTTTCATGCATAGGGACACCATTCCTTTGACTAAGTTCCAATTTACAAAGGTCTTTCAGTTATGCATAGACAAGTTAAATTTAAGCAAGGAGCGTTATTCATCTCATTCTTTTAGAATTGGAGCGGCAACTGAAGCAGCAAGGTGTGGTTTAAGTGACAGGACAATTCAAAGGTTGGGGAGATGGGAGTCTAATAGATTTCAATTATACGTTAGGCCTCATCTGATATAATAAAAAAAAAAAAAATGTTTGTTGTTGTATCGGCTCCATGTTAGTAAAGTTTATGGATGTATATAAACATTGGCATATATGTTAATAATCTTCTTTTGATAGGTAATAAGAAGCCGGCGAGTGCCTGGGTAATTGGTCACTCGTTTATATTTTGGGCCCAGAAGAGGGCAAAAGAACGGTCATATGGTGAAAATCTCGGATTAGACAGCAATGATGTTAAAGTCTTTTGAAAAAGGAATTCGTGGGGCTAAGTGGTCCCAATTATTTGAAATTATACAACAATGTATGTTAAGTTTTCCCTATCCAGAGGTGGTAATAGTGCATTTGGGAGGGAATGACATTGGATTAACAAAATCGGTTAACTTGATAAAAGAGATCAAAAATGATTTGGTATGTATAACACAAATATTTCCAGATGTCCGGTTCATCTGGTCGGAGATTATCCCAAGGCATTGCTGGTTTAACCCCTTAAGGACACATGACGTGTGTGACACGTCATTATTCCATTTTATTCCAGAAGTTTGGTCCTTAAGGGGTTAAAGTAAGTTTTTTAAAACCATTGGAAAGGGTTCGTAGGAAATTAAATAGAGCATTGGAAAAAATTTTACCAACCCTGGGAATGACTTCATATAGGCATAGGGATATTGAGGGCAATTGCGCTGGTTTTTATAGGAGAGACGAAGTTCACTTGTCGGATATTGGTTTGGATATATTTAATTTGGAGATCCAATCCATGTTAGAGATGGCCGTGGGCGTTGGGGGGCCACCGAGTTTGGTAGCCCAGAACCTCGGTGGCGTTGGGATGTAAGTCGCCCTCCTGGTCATCACAGGCGGGTGGATTTGGTGGATTTGGTGAAGAGATAGTTATGGCTCCTGGCTTTGGAGGGGGGCAGAGCCTTGGAAAGTGGTTATTGTTGGTTTTAAAAGTTATGGTTATGGTTATTCATATGGTTATGGTTAATTGGATTTATGAAATCCGTAATAAAGGTTCACGGCCATTCTCCAAGGTCTATCATTAAAATTGTTAAATAAACGTTTTAATTTAAAATTTGCTCGTGTTTATTTATTTATGTTTCACTTCAATTGCAACATTCAAACCTCATGTCGGGCGCGCGGACTGCCTAAGGAGAAGCCTCATGAGGTTTGATGGAGCGAAGTGGGTAAGTATAGCGCTCGCGCTAGGGGTTAAACGCAGGTTAGGGTTAATTACAGGGCAGCTCGCGCTGGCAGTAAGGGTGGCAAGCTCGCGATCAGGGCATGAGCCCTGATTGGTAGGTATCAGCGTGAGGGCAATTTTGGAGGGAAAAATAGGGGTATAAATTAAAGGGCGCCAAAATTAATTGCCTCAGATTGTGCCAGACAAATCCGAAGGTTGGCTGTAGATAAAATATTTAAGCTGCTGTTCCCACCCACCCTTCCCCTTTTATTATTTTATGTCGTGACCTTGTTATGGGATGTAAGTCGCCCTCCTGGTCATCACAGGCGGGTGGATTTGGTGAAGAGATAGTTATGGCTCCTGGCTTTGAAGGGGGGCGGAGCCTTGGAAAGTGGTTATTGTTGGTTTTAAAAGTTATGGTTATGGTTATTCATATGGTTATGGTTAATTGGATTTATGAAATCCGTAATAAAGGTTCACGGCCATTCTCCAAGGTGTATCATTAAAATTGTTAAATAAAGTTTTAATTGAAAATTTGCTTGTGTTTATTTATTTATGTTTCACTTCAATTGCAACATTCAAACCTCATGCATACATGCATATTTTTCATTGGGAGTATAGTCTAAAAAAGTTGCAATTCTTATGACTGCAGACTTTGTAAGCCCTCACCTTTTTCACCTCATCCACCTTAAAGGCCCCTCCAGATGTCTCATTCCTTCCTTCCTTCCCCCCCCCCCCCCCCCAGCCCCTCTGTCTCATTCCCCCCACCAGCCTTAATGCGTCTCCCCTCCCCAACTTTGCCTGCTGACCTTCTTGTACCGTGGCTGAGCGTACCGCACATCTCAGTGACAGCACTTCCTGTCATTTCGGGTAGAGGATACAGAAGATACTCTTCCTGTGGTCCGCTCGGCCCCGCTACAAGAAGGTCAGCAGGCACAAGAAGGGAGGAGGGCTAGACGCTAACTAAAAGAAGTGACCAGCAGGTCAAAGCTAAAAGAAGTGACGCTAAAAGAAGTGACCTTCCAGTCAACCGTCTATTTCGCCCCCGGCAATTGTTTACGGGTAAGCTTGGAAGGCAGACGAGCTCTATTAAAATGTTTCTGCTAATTCCATTAGCTCAGTGGATCTAACAGAAATAGGAAGTGAATCTCCCATGGTGTAAAACAATTTCACAATGAAAATTACACTTTTGTAAATGGGAATTTTAAAGGTATACTCCATTCAGCATTATGAAGTGCTCCTTTAAAGTTAAGGTTATGGTAGAATAAGTGGATGCATAGGCATAAAGGTAGGGTTGGTACAGGTTTGAGGGTAGTTGGTATTGGGTACCAGAACCAGAACCAATTGCCACTGTTCTGAAGCGGTTAATATGCATGTAATGTTCCATTACAAACCTTTTTAAAAAGAGTTACAACAACCATAAACCCTTGCTGCACTATGCCCTTCCCTCTTCCACAAAGTAAAAATACGTACCTTCATTCCAGTGTCAAGGCCAAGTTCACCCAAACCCCGATCATCCTCTGTGGACATAATTCCCCAGGAAGGGTGAGGACTGTTAACTTTTGGGGTGAAATTACATCTTTAGCAGCAGAAGCGTTTTTCATAGAATTACTGAAGTGGTCAGTAATGTCAGCAATGCATTTAATAAATGTACAAGATACAAAGATGTCAATTTGCAGAGGGTTATTCTAGCCATATAGTGAAAATGTTTGCATGTATAATGTTATCGCTAAAGCTACTGTGCACAGTATATGTGAATAAATGAAAAATACTGCATCACCGCCACCTACTGGTCAGATCACAAATTACAATGAATATATAAAATGGAAACTATAGTCCCAGGAAAGCAAACTCGTTTTCCTGGCACTATAGGTTCCCCCTCTATCAAGGCCCCCTCCCACAGCGCTAAGGGGTTAATAACCCCTTCAGTCACTTATCTGAATCCGGCGCCGATGTCCCCCGGCGTTGGCTCAGCTCTGCCCACGCTGCTCCCATGCCAGCGTCCACAGGCAGGGGGTCCTAATGCACGAGTGCTGCCGTGCTCGCATTAAAAACTCCCCATAAAATAGAAATATTCAATGTTTTCCTATGCGGAAAATCTGATGCTGGATGTTCTCATGCAGAGCGTGAGGACGTCCAGCGTCAGATAAAGGACGCAAATGTAATTTTAATTCCAAAATTCTCTCTAGTGCCTGTCTGGTAGACAGCCACTAGAGGAGGAGTTAACCCTCAGAGGTAATTATTGCAGTTTATAAAAACTGCAATAATTACTACTGCTGGGTTAAGGGTGCTGGGAGTTTGCACCCAGACCACTATGAGCTGACGTGGTCCTGGTGCCTACAGTGTCCCTTTAAAGGGGCACTTTGGCATAATGAAGTGTTTTTTTGTGTATAGTTCATACCCCTCCAATCTTACTGCTCAATTATCTGCCATTTAGGAGTTAAATCACTTAATTTATGCAGCCCCAGCCACACATCCCCTGCATGTGACTCACACAGACTCCCTACACAAATTTGTTTTAACATCACTTATAGCACACTGTTTTCACTTTTTAAGTTACTATCACTTGTTTTGTTCATTTAATAGAGTGGAACAGTGTTTCCCAAACCAATCCTCAAGACCTAGTAACAGTCCAGGTTTTGTCACTATCTCCATTGGAATATATAAATCCTGGCCTGTTGGTAGGACATCAGGACTGGTTTGGTAACCACTGGAGTAGAATATAATAACTTCTAAAGTAAACACACTGTGTTGTAAAATTACACCTTTTTTCCATGTAGCCTGTGTAAGGCACAGGAAATTTGTGGCTAGTGCTATATAAACATTGATTTAACACCTAAATGTCAGAATATAGAGCAGTGACATTGCTGGGGCATTATCTATAAACCCAAACCATTTATTAGCTAAAGTTGTTTTGATGCTTCAAGTGTCCCTTTAAAAAAAATCTCATCCAGCTTTCAGACAAAGGGCCAATAGTTTTAGACAAAATCACTGTATAACACTGTTTTTACATTTATACTTTTTTATATTCTGGTTCCAAAGCATGGAGGAGCTTCGCTCCATGGACAAACTGATATTTAACAGCAGGGGGAGATTCCAGATGTACCTGACCATCTGGACTCTCTCAATGAACTCCAGAGATTTCAGGTCATTGCTACAATAAAGCACTTCCACCTTATCCTCCGGGGATGAGGGAAGTGATAGGTCAGACATCGGATAACTGACTTAGAAAGGTACCTGTCTGAGTGAGTGATGTGCCCGCAATGGGGGTAGGAGGCGGGTGCAGATGGGAGACAGAGAGGTTACAGTTGGTACCCTGCTGAGAGATGCACCAGTGTGATATAGACCTTACTTATGACCCAGTGTACCAAACCTGGAAGGGGACACAGACATGAAAGAGACTGCAGTCTCTCATAGATCACTAATTAAACTAAGGCCTTCTCCACTCCCCATAGCCCCTCCAGCACCCCTTTCATCTTTCTTCTTTTTTGTTTTTATGTCCCGTTCATTGGCGATGGGAAAATAGCCTTCTCTGCACATAGGGGGAGACAATTCGATACCATACTAGAACACCTGTATTAAGACAGATCCCCTGATCAACATTTCAGTGCAAAATCTGTTAGTGAGATGCTGAATCACTCATAACTCGAGCAAGATTTAACTATATGTAGCGGTAACTAGGAATATTATATGTAGAGATAACTAGGAATATTCACAACTTTCTTTTCCTACATCTCTTGGGCTCCCACATGGGGCTGAGTTTAACTAGAGAACCGCATAACTCTTAGGCCTCTCTTCCTTTATGTGACAGAGAATTACTTGCAAGGAATCCTAGACCAGCCCTGATGTATATGGAAATTACTCTGCGTTTATACTAAATATATCTGATACATTTCTCATGCAATTGTTCATAGCTTCAATCAAATTGAGACCTGTGTTCTCTTTATGTTATCTGAATCTGCTAGTTCTACTGTTCATTATCTATTTACTAAAATCTGCGAGTCTATTAATGTTCTATTCTTTAAAAACAATGAGAGTGTGACAAAACTACATACTTTGTTTCCCAAAAGTTACTTTCTCTGCATTCGGTAGATAAATATAAATCTGCCGATCATTGACCATCCCATGGCTCATTAAGTAAAAAAAAACACACAGAATTAAGTATACAGAAAACATGTAGTGGGTGGCGCACACTGTGAAAAAATACCAACTATACACAGTGAAATGGTGAGTATAACACGTATAGGATGGTATTAATACCCTTATTGTTGCGTGATAGGATGCATGGACTTGCGCCATTGTAAAGTATTGTGGGTAAGGTCTTGGTAGAAGGTGAGGCCGTGGGTTTCAAAGTCCAGTGGTGTTTTATTCCCTCTAGTTTAGCTAGACACACAAAAAAAAAAAAACAAATATGAACGCTAACTTTGGCCAGTGTTTGCGACTAGGTGGCTACTAAAAAAGACTGGACATACCCTATATTGAATACCCTGGGTTGTCTACTTTAAAAAAAAATATGTACATGTGGGGTGTTATTCAGAGATTTTTGACAGATAATAGTGTTACAATTTCACTATTGATAAATTTGAAAAAAAATATGTTTTGAAACCGCAATATCCTACTTGTACCTATAGCCCTATAACTTGCAAAAGAAAAGCAAAAACGCATGTAAACACTGGGTATTGTAAAACTCAGGACAACATTTTGAATCTATATAGCAGTTGTTCGCTTTTGTAGATGAGTAAAAGATTTTTCAAGTAAAAGTAAAAAAACATGTATTTTTTTTAATTTTTCATCATATTTTTTTTTTTAAATTACATGAGATTATATAAATAATGGCATGTAAAGTACGTAAGCAAAAAACAAAGCACGGCATGCAATACACTTAACAATTAATAAAACAGAACAATATAATCTCTATACTTGTGCAGTTTCCAGATTCATCATCCCCTTCATAATTTAATGTAACAGAGTAACAAAAAATAGTTAACAGTACATACAAAAATAATAATAAAAAATGAAATATACTGACTCAACTCATAATTATAGAGCAGAGCAGTACTACTCCAAGTGTAGTAGCAGATAAAACAACCTGTTTCCCACCAATCCAGACTTTCTGGTTGTTATTTTTTTTTTAAGCAAGCCAAATTATAAGCTAGTTGCACGGATTCTGATGACCTTTGCTACTTAAACTATTGTGTTCAGAGATACCTAGAATGATTAATCAACCATTCATTTGGCTGAAAAATCACAAGATTTTGATGAACCCCAGCAACTTGCTTTTCCAATAGTTAGCCATCACGGTCTGAAGAATATAAAAAAAAAAAAACCCCATAAAAAAAAAACCATTTGCTTTCCTAACCAGTGTCCTGGCTCTCTTTTATGAAATGAACTTAATGTTGCTTACTAAAGTGAAAACTGTCAGAAATTCTAAGTGAATTCAAGGTAAACTTTAAATTCATGGTCAAAAATGGGAAAATAGCAGTCAGCTATGCTTCTAGCTCAGCTATTTTGGTCTGCAATTAAAATTCACTTTGAATTACCGACAAGTCTAACTTTAGTAAAAGTCTGCGTGTGCATGCACAATTAAAAGCATAAGGCAAACAAGTCAGCATGCACATTTCACAAGTATAGAAAACGATGGCAGAGCCCAGCTGTCAAGAACTTTTATTAATAAACTTTTACTTGAGGCATTTATAAAGAGGCAACTTATTCCACAGCGTTTTATTATTATTATTATTATTATTATAACAGAGTTATACTCATTGGACCTTATGAAATCTATAGTAATTTTCTTTAAAAGAACAGTCAATACTGTCCTGACCGCCATGTTGAGCGGTCGCACGTTGTCTGAGCTCCCTGCAGCATCGTGTAGCTTATCTACTCTATGGACTCTAAACTCCTGATTTCTAAGCGTAACAACACTGCAAGATTCTTGTCCCTCATGAGAGCAGCACTGCCCTCTTGCATACTAGCAATGGAAGCTCGAGCGACCTATATACGGCCTTTCCCAGGGGTGGAGGAGTTGTTAAATGGCCGATCTCTCGGTCTCCGACATACCTGGAAGCAGAATCTCGGCGGTTCTGCCCCATGATTCCTCCCTCCTGCCAATGAGGGTTATCCCGGCACACAACTACCTTGGGACCTGCTGCAGCAAGAGTTGGAAGCACGAATAAAGGGTGCATAGTTTCACCTAAGATGGCGGCCGCCTCATGTCAACCGGGCCCACTACTCCACAGCATGTCGCATCTTTGAGGTTTGAGTTAAAGGGACACTCCAGGCACCCAGACCACTTCTTCCCATTGGAGTGGTCTGGATGCCAACTCCCACTACCCTTAACCCTGCAAGTGTAGTTATTGCAGTTTTGAATAAACTGCAATAATTACCTTGCTGGGTTAACTCCACCTCTAGTGGCTGTCTACTAGACAGCCACTAGAGGGCACTTCCGTGTCTATAGGTGTGATGACCTCCAGCGTCGCTCAATTCCCCATAGGAAAGCATTGAAAAGCATTTTCAATGCTTTCCTATGGAGAGCTCTAATTCGCATGCTTAGGTCTCCCCGGCTGGCGGGCGGGATCAGTCTCGCCCACCGGCCGACGTAATGAAGAGGAGGAGCGGCGGCGACCCAAAACGCGGGGGTCTCAGGTAAGTGACTGAAAGGGTTTTCACCCCTTCAGCAACCGGGGATTGGGAGGAGGGAGGGAGAGGGGACCTGCAGTGCCAGGAAAACAGATTGTTTTCCTGGCACTGGAGAGTCCCTTTAACCCCTTAACGCCGTTACGGCGTTCCATGCCGTCGCGCTTTAAATGGGCTTTAAAGCCGTTGCGGCGGCATGGAACGCCGTAACGGTTTAAGCCCCCAGGAGCCAGCAACTACTCACCTCCGCCGCGATCCTCTTCTGGGGGGCTGCCTGAGAGCCCAGGCAGCCCCCCTCCGGCAAATGAGGCCCCCGGGGGCCATGTGATCGCTCTCAAAGAGCGATCACATGGCCCCCTATAGCTGGCTATGGATATGCCAGCAGGGGGACTGTTTGAAATATCAGACAGTCCCCCTGCTGGTAGGAGGTGTAAAAAAAATAAAACAAACATGTTTAAAAATAAATTAAATATATTTTAATATATATATAATATGTATATATATTATATATATAATATATATACATATTATATATATGTAACGTCATGCAACGTGTATTTTAATATTAATATAAGTATATAAATTAATATTAAAATACACTTAGAATGACGTTACATATATATAATATGTATATATATTATATATATAATAGATGTACATATATATATTATATATAAATACGTATAATTAAAATAATAAATAAATAAAATAATAAAATAAATAAATAAAATATTGAAACAAAATTTAATATAAATTATATATACTTATGTAATTTCATTCTAACTGTATTTTGTTATTAATATATATATATCGGTAACAAAATACACTTAGAATGACATTCTATATATATCTATCGTTGTATAAAATACAAATAACCGCAAATATATATATAGATAAATACATATAATTACAGAAAAGATTACATTAGTATACACGTATAATTTAAATACCTATAAATGCATATATATTAAAATTCTACGTGTATATTTAAATAATCTTTTAACGTAATTATGTGATTTGATTAATTAAAATTTGATTGACATGCCTGACAACACAGGGAGAAAGTGCAGAGAATTTAATTCGCAAGCACTATATTTGACCCTGTAACTCTCCAAGACACCATAAAACCTGTACATAGGGGGTACTGTTTTACTCGGGAGACTTCACTGAACTCAAATATTAGTGTTTCAAACTGGTAAATTGTATTACAACAATGATATTTTAAGTAAAAGTGAAGTTTTTTGCATTTTTTACAAGCGAACGGCACTTTTATGGTCTATATTATTGTTGTAATATGTTTTACGGTTTTAAAACACTAATATTTGTGTTTAGTGAAGTCTCCCGAGAATAACAGTACCCCCCATGTACAGGTTTTATGGTGTTTTGGAAAGTTAGAGAGTCACATATAAGGCTTGCATTTCATTTTTTTCACATTGAAATTTGCCAGATTGGTTATGTTGCCTTTGAGAGCGTATGGTAGCCCAGGAATGAGAATTACCCCCATGATGGCATACCATTTGCAAAAGTAGACAACCCGAGGTATTGCAAGCGGGGTATGTCCAGTCTTTCTTAGTAGCCACTTAGTCACAAACACTGGCCAAATATTAGTTTTTTGCTTTTTTCACACAAAAACAAATATGAACGCTAATTTTGGCCAGTGTTTGTGACTAAGTGGCTACTAAAAAAGACTAAACATACCCCACTTTCAATACCTTGGCTTGTCTAATTTTTCAAATGGTATGCCATTATGGGGGTAATTCTCTTTCCTGGGCTACCACACTGTCTCAAAGGTAACATTACTAATCTGGCAAATTTCAATTTGAAAATGGAACGTTCTATATTTGACCCTGTAACTTTCCAAAACACCATAAAACCTGTTAATGGGGGGTACTGTTGTACTCGTGAGACATCGCTGATTACAAATATGCACATTTTTTTGCAGTAAAACCTAACAGTATTATGACATTCACAGCTAAAATGGCAGACGGAAATACAAATTAAAAAAAAAATCTTATTTTCTCACCTTTTTTTTTTATTTTATTCATAATAAATTATGTTCCATATATGAATAGTTAATGATAGATTAAAGCCCTGTTTCTCCTGAACAAAATGATATATAATAAGTGTGGGTGCATATAATTTGAAAGAGGGGAACTACGGTTGAACAGACATATAGCGCAAATTCCAGTTTTTGTTTACATTTTGTTTTGATCAGAACGTGCACTATTGACTCCGTCCTGAAGGGGTTAATATAACAATAAACAAGACAATTATAAATTGTTACAAGAACAATAGGTAAATGACCAGACAAAATCTGCTTCAAGGGCATAATAGCCAACTCAGAAAAATTCTCTATTTCCATAACTCTTCTATTAGCTTAAAACTTAAAATTCACTGGTCCTGTTCAGTGAATAAAACCATGTTCTGTTAAAGGAGCACTATAGTGCCAGGCTAACAAATCGGTTTTCCTGGCACTATAGGGTTATTAGGTCCCCCTCTCCTGCTGGGCTGAAGGGGTTAAAATCCCTTCAGCCACTTACCTTAATCCCCCTGCCAACGTCAGCTCCCGAGTGGAGCTGAGTGCGCATGCGCGGCCAAAGCCGGGTGCACATTTAAACCACCCATAGGAAAGCATTACTCAATGCCTTCTTATGGGAATCTGAACTCACGCTGTGTGAGTTTAATGTTTTTTTTCACACTGAGAATCGCAGAAGCGGCCTCTAGTGCCTGTCAGTGAGACAGCCACTAGAGGCTGGATTAACCCTCAGTGTAAATTATAGCAGTTTCTCTGAAACTGCTATGTTTTCAGCTGCAGGGTTAACACTAGAGGGACCTGGCACCCAGACCACTTCATTGAGCTGGAGTGGTCTGGGTGCCTATGGTGGTCCTTTAATAATTGTAATATTTATTAATTTTTAGGTTTTATTAATAACAACCTACCTCTCAATAAACGGAAGTACTCCACACATGCAGAATAAATACTACCTCTAGGTGCAGGCTTTCATGGTTAAACATCCATGTCTCCATAAAGCCAGTTCCCCCTTTACTCCAGTATTCCACACAAACCCTATGATTATAGAATGTCATTCAAACAAACCAGGTTCCTGACAGTCATACAGATTTTAGAACACTGCCAGCTTACTGGTTCCAGCTCGTCATCTGTGACGCAGGCACGTTCTCAGCGTAATGACATCACGAACACGGAAGTTCCCAAAGTCACATTTTAACCTGTACCCACCGGCAAAATGCCCTGTGTGCCGCCTGCTGTATCTCTTACCGGGGAAGCCCGGGGATTCACGGATTCCTGATTAGACGGTGTTAAAAACCAGGTTTGCTGTCACCTTCCAACACAGGTAATCAGTTGAGAGACCCTTTAAAATACTGTAAGTAACTGCTTAGAGACTATTGTAAGCTAATGGCATGACTTTCTTTGGTTCAGACTGCTGCTACATGGAGGGTGTGGAGTAGAAAGTGTTTATTTGGAGTTATAAACAACGTGACGTCACAGTCATGGCATAAACGTCATAAACCAAGTAGTTCAACAGCTCATAATGGAAGATGTTAAATCATCTAGTGACCACTCTGCTAGAGACATGTTATTCATCCCAGGGGACAATTCATAGTTATGAAACACTTCACTGTGATGCACGTTTTATTTATTATTTTTCCAATCATTTTTATTTATTTACTTTTTTTTTTTTACTTTTTAAATTTAAATCATAAGTAAACACCATTTCAATTATAAAGAAAATTGAAATGAAAACAGTGGGAACCACGTCAATCCAAATGTTCAATTTTACCAATGTGGTTATGCTAGATAATAAACATATGCAAAATAAGATGTAACATTAGTCAAAATAAATATATAAGTGCTGGTAATGCAAGATTTCCATCATATTAAAGTGAACAGCCAAGGGATACAATGACCTAATTAACTATCAGCTATGAGATGGTGTAGGTGGTAACCTGAAATAGTTTGGATTAAAATAAATCCCACTTAGTCTGCTGCAGCAGTGACAGGTTATTGACAGCTGAAACCTGTGAATTTTTTTATTTTTATTTTTGGAAGTAGCAGCAAACATTTGGGGAGAAAATACTTCAAAGTATTTAATTTTCACATCATTCTCATTTTAAAACGAAAGTTGTTTACAAAATAATCTTCTAGCAGCTCTGTAACCCACCACGCTGCTTAGAGTGGTACTTTCATTTCTTGTATGAAACAGGGTTATTTACTAAAGGTAGAATTCAAAGTGAATTTCAAAAATGCTAAAGTGGCTGAACTGAAAGAATAGATGGCTTAGAGAATTTTTCCAGTTTGGCTATTTTTACCTCAAATTTGAAATTCACTTAGAATTCACCTCAAATTACAATTTTAGTGAATAGTGTGTACCTCTTGAAGATGACTTGTTCATATCTTTAGCAGATTTTACTCAGAGTTGAATAAAATCTCTGACGTAGAGTTTTGAAAAATCACAGATTTTGATTTGCATATGACATACCTTTTTAACCAATAACTTTGGGTTTTAAAAACAAAAATAATGTCAACTGCTCAGAATGTGTGCAGTGTGGGATTGTTTTTTTTCTTTGTTTTTGCAGCTCTCATGATGATTCTTTGTTACAAAATGATGAAATTGTCCACTAGAAAATACTCACTTTTTCATTGAAATTGTAGTTGTTTTAATATGATCAGCACACAGTATCGACTGTCGTGAAGTAATCACATTGTCACTTTTACACTGCATTTTCTGAAAAGAACTCGTTACGTAATGCTAGGTTACTCATTGAACCTTATGAAATCTATAGTAATTCTCTTTAAAAAAAAAAAAAAAAATGTTGAGCGGTTGCACGTTGTCTGAGCTCCGTGCAGCATCGTGTAGCTTATCTACTTTATGGACTCTAAACTCCATATTTCTAAGCATTGCCCTCTTGCATACCGGAATACTAGCAGTGGAAGCTTGCCTGACGTGCCGATCCGGAATTGGATCCTAGACAACCCCCCGGCTCGAACAACCGGACCAACAGAAGCAGCGCATTAACCTCCGCCCAAACTCCGGACTGCCAAGGCGAAGGAGCGGCCCCGAGGGCCCCGAAGAATAGTTACCGATGGGGATGCACCCACGCACACGGAACCCGCTCCACCGCCCCGCTTGAATCAGCGCCCACATGGAAGCTGACGGCTCCTGCCGCAACAATTCTACGCTTCATATCGAAGACACGTGGAGGCCTCTGAAGGGGTATGTACTGTTCCAGCGGCCCTGTCAACTTAGAGTTATGCCCGATAGTTTAATGGTGAAGCATCCTGGGGACCCTCACAGGTTGGGTGGGTCGGGGACTCCAGGGGGGTGCACGAGTGGGTGAGGGGACTCAACCGATGGAGTGGGCCCATGGGGGTCGACCGCTGGCTCTGGGGCTCCCTGAGGTGGGGTGGGGAGCGAGGCACATGGGACACACTCAAAGGGCCGGGACGTGCCCGTCAAGGGGTCCGGAGTACAAAATGGCCGCGGCTACAAGCCTTTGCCTGTTTGAAGGGCCACTACCATGGTTGAACTCTGGCCCATTGACTCACGAATTGCAAGGGTGTACGGGGCATTTCGGGGGGGTTGGGGCGGGGGTGGCCTGGGTGTTCGCAGCGGCCCGAGCTGGATAGCCGACAGAGAAAGCCAGGTGCATGCCCCTGGGCGCTGCGGGACGGCGAGGGCCGCTGCGAAAGGTTGACAGTTAAAAGTTTATTGCTGCATGTTTTTACAAAATTGTTCATCACAGCGAGATACCGCTACACATACAGCACGCAGAACGGTAATAACGGTCCTAGGGGGGCACCAGGGGTGGGGGGGACCCCGGTGGTTAAGGCGCACGATGAAGACTCTTGGCGCCACATCGTTAACGGCGTCGCCTTAAGGTACAGATAACCCCATAAGGCCACCCTCTGTTTTAGGACACTGGTCTGGAGAGGATCCCCGCGGGGGTCGCTTAGTGACGAGAAGGTGGGTCCAGGGGACAAGGGTGGGCACCTATGCTAATGGGCGTCAAGAAGGCTACGACCTGTTGAGCGGGAGCAAGCCGGGACGAGCTGAAGGGTGAAGGGTGAGCCCATACGGGCACATAGCACACAAGCAGAAACAAACACTGCCCACACATGGACAGGGATAGCAGACATGGACAGCAGGTCAGACATGCATACAGCCCCCATAACTCGAATCAGCCACCAAACACTACCAAGTGCAGCCCCCGCAGTTTGGGTGTCACCTTAGGAGACCACAGACCGGACACAACTCCAAACAAACGGACACACCACCTTCGGTGGCTACACTGAACCTCACTGTGACAGACCCTTCTTGTATATATTACCGAGGTTGCAGGACAGAGATACTTCTCTACCCAATACTTCGCTGACAATGAGAATTTGGAGGTGCCTCCACTGATGCTCTGGGAGGCGCTTAAATGCGTCATCCGGGGCCGCCTCATCGCAGAAAGTACGAGGCGCAAAAAGGACGGAATCACACGCTTGACCACCCTAACGAAGCGCACACACACTGGATGAAGGCACATATCTCCACCTCACAGTGGCCCGTAGGGAACTTCGAGACATATTATCGCAGGGACAAATACAGCTAGAAAGTCAGCCAGATTCTTCTACGAACACTCAAATAAGAGCGGCAGGCTGCTGGCAAGGATGTTACTAGATAAACGGAGGACACAACACATCAACAAGATCCACGCAAGAGGCGGAGGCGTCACACGCATGCCAGAGGGCATCCTGGAGGCATTCCGAGAATATTACGCAACGCTATACACACAGGCTCGAGCACGGGAGGGCCATAGAAACAGAATCCTGGCATACCTTGAAAGACATGTGGCCAGAAAACTCACCCCGGAGCAGGAGGCGGAACTAGACCAACCTCTGACGATTGAAGAACTGGCCGGAGCCATGAAAGCCTCAAAGCCACATCGAGCTCCAAGTCTGGACGAGCTACCGCTATCATACCACCGCACCTTTAAGGACATACTATTGCAGAGACTCTTAACGGGCCTCAACTCAATCCAAATGGGTGGCCGCTTCCCCACGGACACCTTGAGTGCCATAGTCACCGTCCTCCCAAAGGAGGGTAAAGATCCCACTAATTGTGCCAGCTACCGCCCAATCTCATTACTGAATGCGGACCTGAAGATATTTGCTAAGGCAATGGCGCTTCGGCTTACCCAAGCCCTACCTGATTTGGTACCCCCAGACCAAGTCGGTTTCATACCCGGGAGGGAGGCCAGGGACAACACCATCAGAGCCCTCAACGTAATCCACGTGGCCAGGTCTGATAAACGGGAGGTTGTGCTTCTGTCAACAGACGCTGAAAAAGCGTTTGACCGGGTGGACAGGACCTTCCTCTCTGAGACATTACGCCACATGGGTTTCGGCTCCCACATGCGAACATGGGTGGCCACTCTGTTGGTACACCAACCCAACGGCACGCATTCGGGTCAACGGTGCATTTATAAAACCATTCAGCATCCACAATGGCACCCGCCAGGGCTGCCTCCTGTTTGCCCTCACTCTCAAACCCTTTCTGGAGGCGGTCAGACGGGACGGGGGCATTGTGGGGACCTGACTTGGCGGGGCGGAACATCGGGTTGCGGCATATGCTGACGATATGCTCTTCTTCATAGAACGACCCAGAATCTCGGCACCGAATCTCCTAGAGGCGTTTAACCTCTTAAGGACACATGACGTGTGACATGTCATGATTCCCTTTTATTCCAGAAGTTTGGTCCTTAAGGGGTTAAACAATACAATAAAGTCTCTAACTTGAAACTTAACTTAGAGAAATCGGAGGCGATGCCGTTGGCACAGGACGCGGCCCTTACACAACATATCGAAGCACACTTCCCATTCAAAATCTGCTCAACAAAGCTCCGATACCTTGGCGTCTGGCTGCCGAAAGATCTCTCGCAGATATACCAACTGAACTTTGCTCCTCTCCTC
Source organism: Pelobates fuscus (assembly GCF_036172605.1). Classification (NCBI taxonomy): domain Eukaryota; kingdom Metazoa; phylum Chordata; class Amphibia; order Anura; family Pelobatidae; genus Pelobates; species Pelobates fuscus. The sequence goes on along the minus strand of NC_086320.1, from coordinate 315,216,665 downwards.
GTGACGCTACAGCAGGATTTAAAACGATGGACGTCCAAGTACATATCGTGGTTTGGCCGCATAAGCGCTATAAAAATGTATATTATGCCGCGCATCCTATACTTATTTCAGACGCTGCCTACCACCATCCCCCAAGTCTTCTTCCAGACGCTAACGACCAACGTTAGACAGTTTGTTTGGAACCAAAGGCCTACCCGGATCCAGAGATCGATATTGGAGCGACCAAAGAGCGATGGAGGAATGGGTCTCCCATCCGCACTCATGTGTTACCAGGCGACCCACCTACATCGGCTGGTCGACTGGCACGCCAACCCAAACACTAAACAATGGGTGGACATGGAGCTTCAACAAGCACAGGGGAAGATCCCTGCTCTATTGTGGCTGGGCGAGGCTACGCTCGGAGAAATAAGCACAGGCAACCCGATGATAGACGCCACTCTTAGGGTCTGGTGCGGGATAAGGTACGCCAAGCAGCTCACCACATCACCCAATCCACTCACACCCATTACTAACAACCCAAAATTAGCGGGAGGACTGAACTCTGCTGCCCTTAAAAACTTCCAGGCGACAGACTGGGTTTACCTACACCAATGGTGTAGCGACCGGAACCTTAAGCCCCTGAGAGACCTGATACAGGATCGCAGAGCAACCAGACTGGACGAATTCCACTACCACCAACTCAAAACCTACTATAACGCTATCAAGGGGAAGGATCATGTACACCGCCCCCTCCCATATCTGGAACAACTATGCACGGCTAGGCAACATCTCTCTCACGGCGTATCAACTATGTATTCCGCACTAATGAATAGCGGAGACAAGGGCGCCTTGGGCTTCACGGAGCGGTGGGAAAGGGAAACGGGGATTGAGCTCACGGACATGGAATGGAACAAGATCTTCCAGCTGACGCACAAAGGAACCATAAGCTCAAAATACCAAGAATGCAACTATAAAATCCTGACGCACTGGTATAGGACCCCGGACATCTTAAGACATGTCCATGACACGATCCCCGGCGAATGCTGGAGATGCGGAACCGAAAAGGGTACAGCCTACCATATCTGGTGGACATGCCCCCTCATAGTCCCATACTGGCAAATGGTGAATCACACAATAGAAGAAATCACAGGCACCGATCTACCACTGCAACCCTTGACGATGTTGCTTAACCATACGCACACGCCACTGAAAGCATACAAAAAAGGGCTCACCATACACCTGCTCACGGCGGCCAAGACGCTCATCCCTACACACTGGAAAAACACAACAGTACCCTCCTTGGGGCAGTGGATCGCTAGGGTGGAAGACATCTACAACATAGAAATGATGACGGCCTCCCTGCAGGGAAGAGCAGACAAGTGTGCGCTGACCTGGTACCCGTGGATGGACTATGTGGCCAAGAGGGCGGCAGGGCCGCTGGGGCTGCGCCCGCTCCGGGGGGGGGCGGAGACCGGGACTAACACAGACCTGACCCACACGAACAAGTGGACAACTCTCTGCAACCATAATAACCCCTGTCCCCGATCCCCCAGACTGATGACGGACATAGTACCGACATATCATAACCTAAGACTGCTGAACACCTCACCATGTCTTCAGCCAGACAAAGGATGAGACCCAGGGCATAAAGACAACAGGAATACTGGCTTCCCCTGCTACGGAACAAAGCGTTGCACACAAACCATGGGCCATCCCAGCCACATACAACACTCGACACCACCGACACAACAAACTCCAAGGCCCGGCACTTAGATAGGGAACCTGTGACCGTACTGCCTCCGACACCCACAACGCGAGGCGCTACACCACAAAGGGTACTAAGGCAAGGGAGTGGGGGGGAAACAGGGCCAGGGGCCCATGGGCCGACGAAGGAATTCACTCAGCCCATAAAAAGCGCACCTAATACGCAGCGGTGTACGTTAGGTTACCAAACAGACAAGGGTTGAATGGTCACAATAGGGGCTTAGACCCGGCAATGATGGGTTCTCAAACACGCACGACTCACAACATGGATAAACACTGAGGTTGTTAAACTAAATTACAAGTATAACGCAGTTTCTACAAGACATCGTATGACAGAGACGAACTGTTCACCACACATTGTGGCTTACCCGCATAACCTCACCTGCACAGCCTTGACAATTACGACAGAAGTGGAGGATGCTGGGGCGGAGGGGGGGGGAGGGGGGGGGCAGGAAGGATAGGAAACACACAGTTACATACACTATCTGTAAAAAGGATGCACTGTCATCCCGATACAAGGGAGTACTCAGGCCTCAAATATCCCAGAGGCTCAACTTCATTTCTCCAGGGGTTCTCACACTCGTCGGGAAAACACTCCCGACACCCGATCTAACCCCGACGATTTTCTTCGGTACGGAAGGCATACACCACCCATTGTATCACCTAATATAAGTGATATTACATATTTAAGAGGATTAACCTGAACAAGGACAAACAAGCAGGGACTCAACATGTACAAATAAAACGCCACTATGCACAATCATTCCTTTACAAAATGTACTGTACTTCTGCATGTAACAACTCTTTACATATCAATAAACATTTGATTGACAAAAAAAAAACTACTAGTAGCTGACTCCGTACGGAGGGACGGCCGCTCGCCTGTCCCGAGCATAGTCTGCTGGTTACTTCTGCTGCCCTAGTTCCCCTTCACTTTTGGACCGGTGGAGGTTATCCCGGTCCCGGGAGTTCTACACCCACAGGCACCTGCACCACTAAGAGCCAAAGGTCCAGTAGCGGACAAGATGACAAAGTCTGAGGCCTATTATATCCTCTCTGCTTACCCTAGCAACACGCTCGGCAGTCTAGAGCAGATCTTTACAGCCTTTCTCAGCTGCTTCACACAGAAGGGGACGCAGCCTGTATTCTGCCTGTCCTGCCAGAGTAAATCTTCTTTTTAAATGGTTTTTGATTGTTTATTTCAAAGGAGACTTATAAAATAATGCCAATAGGACATTATTCTGTAGCTTAATAAACAGGGGTGGAGAAACCCTTTAAGATTTTATTCCTGCTTGTATAAAGGAAAAAATATATTTACTTCATAAGTAATTGGCTCTTTAAATTACGTAGAATCCCTTGATTTAAAAATAATTCTTTAATATACTGCTTCCATGCCACTGATGCTCCTGAGTGCTAAATGAAAACTGATGCCTAAGTTTCCTGTTTTTCAATCTTCATCAGTTCACCTCCATGCAAATGTCCTTTTTATTATTCGTACCACAGAAGAATTCTTTGATTAAAGAGACCCAACTCTTGAGTGTTTTTCCTACCATTTCCTATAATCATCTCCTCAATGATGCTACACTCTGTGTTCTCATTTTGATTTCTGTAAGATTGTAAAGAAGAGATGTTGGCGAGCACTGTTATGGCCTATGCGGTAGCATCCTCGCCTACGTGGCTATACAAAAGATGTATCTAATTGTAATATCCATCTTTTATAATAATTGAAGAATAATGCAATCCTTTATAGGTGGTGGTGGGGGGGTTCTTATCCATAATCGCTTCTGTTGCATAGCAAATGTTTGCTAATCAGGCTAAGAAAAGAATGAAATAACCCTTCTAGGGCTTCGATGATCCTGAATTCCACTGCAGAGCAGCCTGTAATGGTCATGCAAGACTTAACTCTTTGTGTTGAAATTATATTGTAAAAACATCCTTGCGTTTTAGATTTGGATTTCCAAATTGCCATTTTAATTTGAAACCCCTTTAAAATTACGTATACTTGCAGAGCTTTAAAGTGTAGAATTTAGGCTGTTTATACCCATATAGAAATGCGATGTATGAATGCATGCATGTTTGTTTTTTTACATCTGTAATTAAAAGTAGTTTGGCCATTCATCTTTTTACCTTTTTAAATGGACACTATAGTCACCAGAACAACTACAGCTTATTGTATTTGTTCTGGTCTGAAGAATCATTCCCTTCAGGCTTTTTACAGTCACCACTGTCTTTTCAGATAAAATTCAGTGTTTACATTACAGCCTAGGGATACCTCCACTGGCGATCAAAGAAAGTGTGGTAAACCGCGCCAAATACAGGCAGGGTCACGTTACGTCATTTCCGAGTGACGCACGCGAACCCGAAATAACCAATCGGCACGATTTACGATGCCTCATTTCCGGGAGATGCACACAAACCCAAAAGGATCAAGCAGCACACCGGATTCTACTAATCTAACATACACTGCCTATATAAACTGGGACATTTTAAGATGCATCCACACTTCTGAAGAAGCCCATTCCTCTCAGGAGCCTCTAAAAGTTGCACTTTTGTAAAACTCCACTTCACTTTTTACACAGTTGACAAACTGCACTATTATTTTTTTGTATTTCTCTCTCTCTTTGAGGTCCTCCAAAGATTATTACAAAAAAAGACCTCTAGAAAGAGAATGCATGTATATATTTGTAAATTAGCATAAGAATTGAACACAATATTGTAGTTGACATTTTTCACCTTATTTGGTGCGGTTTACCACACTTTATTTGTTCACTTGTTACCACTCAGGCAAGGTTGGGGAATCCTTGCTGGTTCATTGCTGCCCATTATGTTGTTATAGCGAGTTCCTATTCTGCATTTTTTTCCAATTATACCTCCACTGGCCACTCATCAGATGGCTACTAGAGGTGCTTCCTGGGGCAGTGCTGCACAGTGAGCATTCAGTGTCTCCATCCTCTTCATGCAGACACTGAACTTTCCTCATAGAGATGCATTGATTCAATGGATTCCATTCCTATGGGGAAGCATTGTGATTGGCTCAGAACAACACTTTTGTTGATGTCAGCAGAAGCAGGTAGCTCAGGTGCAGAGCCAGCAGTTGCAGACTTGAATACAAGCAAGATTTTACTTTATTTAGTGGGGCCAGGAATACGTTTGTGTTCCTGAACCGCTAGTGTTCTATTAAATTTGTTGGTTAGCAAGTGAAGATATACAGTGTGGGGGAAAAAACACCTGTCCACAGAATCGATCAATCCGATTCCAAACTCTCCACCATGGCCAAGACCAAAGAGCTGTCCAAGGATGTCAGGGACAAGATTGTAGACCTACACAAGACTGGGATGGGCTACAAGACCATCACCAAACAGCTTGGTGAGAAGATGAAAACAGTTGGTGCAATTATTCACAAATGGAAGAAACACAAAATAACTGTCTCCCTCGGTCTGGTGTTCCATGCAAGATCTCACCTCGTGGAGTTTCAATGATCCTGAGAATGGTGAGGAATCAGCCCAGAACTACACGGGAGGATCTTGTTAATGATCTCAAGGCAGCTGGGACTATAGTCACCAAGTAAACAATTGGTAACACACTACGCTGTGAAGGACTGAAATCCTGCAGCACCCGCAAGGTCCCCCTGCTCAAAGCACATGTACAGACCCGTCTGAAGTTTGCCATTGAACATCTGAAAAAATCAGAGGAGAACTGGGTGAAAGTGTTGTGGTCAAATGAGACCAAAATCAAGCTCGTAGGCATCAAATTAGGAGGAAGAGGAAGAGGAATGCTGCCTTTGAACACCATCCACATGCTGTCTATGAACACCATCCCCACCGTCAAACATGGAGGTGGAAACATTATGCTTTGGGGGTGTTTTTCTGCTAAGGGGACAGGACAAATGCACTGCATTATAGGGATGATGGATGGGGCTATGTACCGTCAAATCTTGGGTGATAACCTCCTTACCTCAGCCAGGGCATTGAAATTAGGTTGTGGATGGGTATTCCAGCATGATAATTACCCAAAACACACAGCCAAGGCAACAAAGGAGTGGCTCAAGAAGAAGCACATTAAGATCCTGGAGTAGCCTAACCAGTCTCCAGATCTTAATCCCATAGAAAATCTGTCTAGGGAGCTGAAGGCTCGAGTTGCCAAACGTCCTCCTTGAAACCTTAATGACTTGGAGAGGATCTGCAAAGAGGAGTGGGACAAAATCCCTCCTGAGATGTGTGCAAACCTGGTGGCCAATTACAAGAAACTTCTGACCTCTTTCATTACCAACAAGGGTTTTGCCACCAAGTACTAAATCGAAGGGGTCAAACACTTATAAATTGATTTGCATGTCAATGATTAAAATAACTCTTTTGACATGTGTTTTTCTGGATTTTTTTTGTTGTTTTGTTATTCTGTCTCTAACTGTTAAAATACACCTATCATTAAAATTATAGACTGATCATTTCTTTGTCAGTGGGCAAACGTTCAAAATCAGCAGGGGATCAAATATTTTTTTTCCCTCACTGTATCATCAAATCACTGACTTTTAGCTTGATGGAATGAATGAGGCCTCCTTTTCATTGGTTACTGGGGGGAAAAAATATATATTTTTTACTTGCAAACACATTGGTAAATTTGACAGATTCATCTGCCAGCTGGTTCGCCATCCGCGTAAAAATAATCTGAGAATAATGAAAAACCTTGCCAAATGTGGAAGTCAATAAACAATAGCAGATGATTTGTGATGAAGTTTCTTTCCATAAATCAGAGGAACCATGTGTTGTACATTTTCAGCCAAACATTTATTTCACTGACAGTGTAGTATTGAGCTTTTCAAAATAGGTTTGATAGCCACATCATGGCATGTAGGATAAGAAATGTTGCCATATGGAGAGACACAACTCCTATTTTTGCAAACCGACTCCTATCACATTAACATTTTGGTAAAAAAAAAAAATGTGCTTATAATATCTCTCTGTGTATTTATTTATATACATTCTTTATATTTTGGTTCTTTCCACCGACTAAAAATTGTTTTGTTTTTTGTTTTCTTTTTAAAGGAACACTATAGTCACATAAATTACTTTAGCTAAATAAAGCAGTTTTAGTGTATAGATCATTCCCCTGCCATTTCACTGCTCAATTCACTGTCATTTAGGAGTTAAATCACTTTGTTTCTGTTTATGCAGCCCTAGCCACACCTCCCCTGGCTATGATTGACAGAGCCTGCATGAAAAAAAAAACTGGTTTCACTTTCAAACAGATGTAATTTACCTTAAATAATTGTATCTCAATCTCTAAAGTGAACGTTAATCACATACAGGAGGCTCTTGCAGGGTCTATCAAGCTATTAACATAGCAGGGGATAAGAAAATCTTAATTAAACAGAACTTGCAATAAAGAAAGCCTAAATAGGGCTCTCTTTACAGGAAGTGTTTATGGAAGGCTGTGCAAGTCACATGCAGGGAGATGTGACTAGGGTTCATAAACAAAGGGATTTAACTCCTAAAAGGCAGAGGATTGAGCAGTGAGGCTGCAGGGGCATGTTCTATACACCAAAACTGCTTCATTAAGCTAAAGTTGTTCAGGTGACTATAGTGTCCCTTTAATTATGATTTTTATACTTTTTCTTCTTGTTGGAATCAAAATGTAATAAAGGTATTGAAAATAAATCAGTCAAGATATAGAATATAAGAAAAAGCTAACGAAACAAAATTGCATAAACATAGGAAAATATCTTATTGCAATTTTAAGGAAAAAAAGTATAATCTTGTTATATGTCACCCATCTCCTTGGTGGGTAGTGACCAGTATAAGCACTTTATTATACTTGAGTATTTTAAAAGCATGAGCGGTTTATTGAGAGAAGAAAGCTTAGCTAAGGCTTCAGTGGCGATCTCCGCTTAGATGCCTCTCAACTATCATGTGTGAAGGGTTAAAAAAAGTATTTTCCTTCTATATTGGCTGAATGATGCTGGTGGATGTACTGGTCGAATGGTTTTAATTGTTTAAACACATCAAGGTACTATTTTGATCAATCTGCTTTTTACTCTCTCTGCAGGGAGGACCTCTGGCTAGTACCTTAACCATGGCACTTGCTGCTGTGTCTGCTGCTTACCAAGTGCTCAGAGGGACTACTGGAATTTTCACTAGTCAGTCGACATCACTGCTGTCGAGGGCCCGTGCTTTGTATGCCTGTTCCCTGAATAGGTGGGTGATCTGTCTGCAGGCACTATTAAATATTGTTTGCAAAGTGATGTGATGGCAGTTCTGTTGTTTTAGGAAAGAGATGCTCTCATCAAACTCTCAAACAGTAGATCTTTGTTGCTGTTGTTACAGGACAGAGGCCTTTCGTAAGTTATACTAATGCATGTTATTCAGTGCAAAACCGCTAGCCCCATTAATTCTGTCTGTGCTGTTAAAAACAGCTTGTGTCTGGTGGGTTTGCACTGGAGGGCCTCTTGCAACCATACCGTATAATTTCTCTATTGTTACCTTGACAAAAAAATATGAATTCATCATCTGTCTGCTCACTGAAGACCCAGTGCTACTTTATAACCCTGAAATCTGGATTTATTTGAACTAGAAGGAAAATGACTTCAAAGAGGAAAACAGATCACTTGGAGAGAACGGCAAATAAATTTAGACAAGAAGTAAGTTCTGTGTGTGTGTCTGTCTGCCTTTTTTCCTTTTAATCTCTGTTGCAGATTATTGTTTCTCTATAAAAAAAATTTTTTATTTTATTTTATTTTTTACATTCTCTGTGTTCTAATTGTGTTTGTATATAAAAGTAATTTCATTTTTGTTTTGTTTGAGAAACCGAGTAATTCTGGCAAAGAGTGAGCCACAGTGTCAGGAACGAATGGAAGCGTTCATTCACAATTCTGTGTAAATAAAGTGGATTAGCAAATTGCTTGATATGTCTAAGAAAGCATATATGTTTGGGTTTCTCATCTCTGTAATTGTCATTTCCCTTCCCAGATCATTGATCAAATGTTAAGGTAATCTGCTAACTATGGGGGTGCATAAATAGCAGTAGCAAAACGTTGTAGGTGATAGGCAGGAGGAAAATAATTTTATTTATTTGAATCCATCCTTGGTTTTTACAATGATGCGTCAAACCTTAAGCAACAAAAATCTACAATTGAAAAATTAGAAATCACCAAGAATGTGGAGTAGTTTTGTGCATTGTATTTTTTTTCTCAGCACTTTAAATCCAGAAACATATAGTACTTTCTTGCTTTGTTCTATTATTAAATTTCTGGCTTTAAAGGCACACTCCAGACACTGTAACAACTTCTTCGGAATTAAAGCGAAACTATAGTGATGGGAAAACAAAGTTGTTTTCCCCAGCACTATAGTGACCTACAATGCCCCCCTCCCTCGCCGGCCCCCAACCCTGTGGTGCTGGAAGTATTAAAAACCCGTTTGTCACTTACCTAATTCCAGTGCTGATGCCCCTTAGCACATGGTTAGGCTCCACCTCCGCTCCTCTTCCACCGACATCAGCTGGCGGTGGAGACCTAATGCACATGCGGGGCAAGCGCAACTCATGCATTAGGACTACCCCATAGGAAAGCTTTGCTCAATGCTTTCCTATGGGGTTTCAGATGACGCTGGATGTCCTCATGAAGAACGTGAGTACATCCAGCGTCAGGCGACCAAGAGTCTCCTAACCACCCAGAAGTGCTAGACAGTAACTAGAGGCGGAATTAACCCTGTAATGTAATTATTGCTGTTTATCAATATAAATGAGCTGAAGTGGTCTGGGTGCCTATATTGTCCCTTTTAAGTTTTTATAGTGTGAGGAAGTCCCAGGCACCAGTTTACCTCAAGGTGTTAAATTGTTAACAAACGCTTTAACCCTAAAGTCTTCAATCCAGCACCATCAGCTCTGCCCTTTCACCCTTCACTTTCTTTTCAGCCGTGGCTACAATCAGGAAGCTTTGGACTGAGTACCACATTATTTCTTTGCTCCGTTTTTGTGAATGGTGTCAGCTGACGCTCTCAGCCTATCAGTGGAGTCCAGGCCAAGGCTTTCTGGTTGGGCACTGCATTGAAGACTTTGGGGTTGAACCATTCAGTTATGATCTAACCCCTTAAAGAAAGCCAGCATCCTCACACCATTACAAATTGTACATTGAAATATACACTATATGTTATAAAAATACAAATACAGGGATTTATGAAATCATGTATTGTGCTAGCACAGGTAGCTAATTGTTCTGGTGTTCAGTGTGAAAACTGTACTGCAATCTTCACCTGGCTCCTTTCCCCAAAAAGGTACAAGATCTTGGTGTATTGTCCCTGTCCCCTTAACCCTGCAGTTGTAATTATTGCAGTTTCTGAAAAACTGCAATAATTACCTTGCAGGATGAAGACTACCTCTACTAGCTGTCAATCAGACATCAACCAGAGGCACTTCCTGGTGGTTACTGACACTGGACGTCCTCACGCTCTGCATGAGGATATCCAGCCTCCAGCATCCAGCCTCAGTCAATTCCCGATAGGAAACATTGCAGCATTAGTATTCTCCCAGAAGGAGGGAGGGGAGTGCCGACCCAGTGCTGAGGAACATCAGCGCTGGAATCAGGTATGTACAGTAAAGATATTTCAACCCTTACTATGTCTGGGAGGGATGGGGGTGCAAGCGAACTATAGTTCTAGGAATACGACTTTGTATTCCTACACTATAGTATCCCTTTAAATTCCTAATACACCATTGAACATTATGTATGTAATGTTTTTTTTAGCTCTGTATATTTAGATGTATTAAAAGGCAACAAACGCCTGATAGTTTTCTTACAGGTAGCCTGGTACTGGCTCTTGGGAATGGCAGCTGGCAGTGGGGGCAGCTACGTGATGCTTTTGCTCCTTTCTGAGCTGATGACAGATTTTTAGTTTTGCCCATGTAAGGTGTCATTGTAGAAAAGCTTTTTGCCATTTGGGTGCTACGCCATATCTGATGCATGGCATGGTAGGGCATCTTTTTTTGATTTTTACTGCCAGAGCTAAGGGGTGCTACCAGACCAGTACCTGAAACTTAAGTTATCTGAACAATCCACACAGATGTTGAAGATCTTTTTTTCATTACTCAAGAGGTACATGCAAAGGTCAGACTTAATCTACACAGCAATTTAACTAGCAGAATGTACATATTAAATTGTATTACTTACCTAAAGGAGACCTTGCCACCCACACATTTCTTTAAAGCTGGTTTAAATAATTATCTTGCTTATGTAGATTATGTATTATTTTAGAGATCTGTGTCATAATTCAATTCTGCAAAACATAAAAATACTATCGATGACGGACTGAAATGGCAGGTCGGTTAAACATGCTGCAGTGCTTAGCTAACGACTTGTCTATTTGGAACTGCGTAATTAATAAATATATAGTATTTTTAAAACTGCAGCTACTAAAAAGTGTGTCTGTGGCATTTTTTTGATCTATTAATATATGACTTTAATTTCATGGCACGCAACTCTATAGACACTGACAATTTACCCATTCAACACGTTTAAATGGAGGGTTGAAGCATTCTGCTCTGAATACTGTATATTGATTTATCCAAAAGTAATTGGATAATTGGCTGCTGAACTTTTTTTTTGGCCAGGTGCGTGCCATTACATCATTGTTTTTATACGTAAATAAAACTGGGTGTGACATTTTTATTTGGAGTTTATTCTAAGCAACCATGAGGCAATAAAATCCACTGTGTGATACTGTATAATCTTAGCATCAAAGCTAGTACATTGTACTGCAGTGCTTATGGTGCCAGTGGTCAGATCAGAACAGCCAGCTTAAGTTCTGCTTGGAGGACACATCTGTAAATGACAAGAACTGTTCATGATCTAAACTCTAAAACATATCACCTAATACTTGAAACGTAGTGGAGGTTATAGTCATGGTTTACTTATGTGTGGTTGCCACTGGAGATGGCTCACTTGAATATTCTAGATGAACTCTGACGTTTATTTACAACATTTTAGTTACATAACCTCATATTCTAAATCTCATTATTGTCACATACATTCTTAACAAAATTAATTTAAGAAAACATTCTCTGAGTCACGTAAACTGAACCTATTTGAGCATTAATTTCACTTTCTGGGGACATCTAAAGAAATAATGCACATCCATTTATTTAAATGAAAAACACTTTACAAGTACATCACTGTATTTCAAAGGACACAGTACATACAAATAGACCCCTAAATGCACATGCATACGCTATCCAAAAGCATGCTTACATTTAAATGCGAAAACACTGTACACAAAAACAACCCTGCAAGGATGGGCAAGTGATAGATCCTTAGCATTGTTGGAATTGTACGACATTTTGTAGATGCTGCATATCTCCATTTTTCAGCCATATTACACATACACCACCTCTTACAATGCAAACATTTGTACGTCATGTATTTAACAACTAATAACCATGTACTAGTAGTGACTGTATGTCATCTATAGTTTTGTTTCAACTTGCATACTGTTCATTTCAGATTATTTCTCCTGCAAATGTCTGTGGGATCACTGATGAATCTGCGACTGTGAAGAGGGTACGACTTGCTGTTGCCAACAGTGAATTTTCATTTAAAGCTGGGCAATGGTAAGATGAATGTTTTTGTATTAGTCCCCTTTGGTTGTGTCTTTTAAGTGGATATTGAGTGTATAGATTTTTCTGGTCTTCTGAGCGTGACACAGATACTCTTAAAACGGCACTGTCCTGGCTGAATCCAGTTTTTTTTTAAATCCCCCCCCCCCCCCCCGACACCACTACATCTAATTGTCCCCATAATCACCCCCAATATTACCTATTTTTTTAATCTTTATTTTGTGCACAGACCTAGGTCCTGGGCGCCGCCATCTTTGTGTTGGTAGATGAAGTCCCTGTGGGACACGTCATCTGCCCACGCTAGATAGAGCTGTAAAATTCCTGCCCATGCTCAGTTAAACACTTGGGCATTCTCTACGGGAATTTCGTCCATTTATTCGTCAGAAAGACGAAGGAATGAATAGAAATTTCAGATGAACAAACAAACACAGAATATAAGTGTTTGTTTGTTCAGTTTAATTACAAGGAGAGAGCTACACAGCAATTTCACTAGCAGAATGTATATATTAAATTGTATTACTTACCTAAAGGAGACCTTGCCACCCACACATTTCTACACGGAAAGCTGGCACCCCACCACTGCCTAATGTCCCCCATGTCCTCCCTCACTCTATATGTATGTGTGTGTGTGTATGTGTGTGTGTATATATATATATAATCTCCACCCATGGGCAACGGGTGGGGGCTAAATGTAAAAATACCACCTCCCAGGGGTGACTAGGGGTCCCCAAGCACCTAGTCACCCCACCACCCAAAAAAATGAAATAAGCCCTACCGACCCACCTCACCCTAAAAATAGTGAGGGGGGAGACAAACGAAATACCTGTAAATGGAAAATATTTACCATTTGTTGCCCCAAAAAAGACCAAATAAAAATCCATAATACCAGTTGAACTTATAAATAAATCAGCCAATTTCTCCCCCCCCCCTGCTAGTTAATAGATGCCCCACCATGGGGCCATTTATTGTGGGGTTGGGGGGGGGGTTCTTTATTATTTTTTTTTACAATAGTGAGCAGCTATTGACTGCTCATTGTTTAGTAGACATGCTCCTAGTCACGGCATAGCGAGTAGGGGCAGATTAATTCCTAATCCGAAGTAATTTTTACTTACTGTTAGTGAAGTTGTCTGAAAGACCAATTTAGGTCTTTCAGCCTTTTGGTAGATAGCTCCCTAATACCGTGAGAATTAGGGAGCTATCTACTAAGCGGATGCAAAATGCAGCCGCGGCACTAATCAGATCGGAATTTCATTCATTAAAATGAAAATTCTAACCGACCTAAAAGTACCGAATGCTGTCTTAACATAATTGAAAAAGCTGTTCCCATTCTTTTAGGATGAAATTCTATAGAATTTCTCTGACCACAGGAAATGGAGCACACTTTGCTCTTCCACTGGTCATAGCTGGTCAGGCGTAGGAAAAATACATAAGACAAAGTAGTCCCTACTTTGTCTTCTGTTTTAAAGAAAACTAGAGCAGACAGGAAGAAAGGGAGAGCAGAGAGGTAGAGAAGAGGAAGCAATTAAAGAAAGGTAAGTTCGGCATGACAGTGCCGCTTTAATTTGGAAATGTTAACAATTTTTACATTTTTTTTATTTTTTTTTGTCTGTGCATTATTTAAAGCCATGGTAATTAGTTGGTTGTTTTGAGTAGAAGATGAAATGAACTGTACATAGTTTTCAGCGATGAAAGCTATGGTGAGGTGAGTTAAGGGATTGAAGGGTAATGCATTGTACAATGTTGATGTGTGGATAAGAACACTGCAGGTATATGTGTATATATATATATATATATATATATGTGTGTGTGTGTGTATATGTATATGTATATACAATTGCAAGAAAAAGTATGTGAACCCTTTGGAATGATATGGATTTCTGCACAAATTGGTCATAAAATGTGATTTGATCATCATCTAAGTCACAACAATAGACAATCTCAGTCTGCTTAAACTAATAACACACAAAGAATAAAATGTTGCCATGTTTTTATTGAACACACCATGTAAACATTCACAGTGCAGGTGGAAAAAGTATGTGAACCCCTAGACTAATGACATCTCCAAGAGCTAATTGGAGTGAGATGTCAGCCAACTGGAGTCCAATCAATGAGGTGAGATTGGAGGTGTTGGTTACAGCCAGGGCTGCCATCAGAAATTTTAGGGCCCCTGACACAGCTCAAGATCTGGGCCCCCGGGGCCAGCCCCGAGTCCGCCCACAAGGATGAAGTGTGTGTGTGTGTGTGTGTGTGTATAGTGGATGCGGTATGAATGTCATGGATGCAGTATGTATAGTGGATGTATAATGTGTATAGTGGAGGCGGTATGTGTGTCATGGATGCAGTGTGTATAGTGGATGCAGTATGTGTGTCATGGATGCAGTGTGTATAGTGGATGCAGATTGTACGTTTTGTGTAATGTATGTAATGTTTGTATGCATGCATTAGATGCAGAGTGTGTGTGTAGTGAATGTAGGTGTGTGTATAGTGCATGCAGAGTGTGTGTTTTTGTAGTGGATGTAGTGTGTATAGTGAATGTAGTGTGTGTGTAGTGAGTGAAACGTGTGTATAGTGAATGTAGTGTGTGTGTGTGTAGTGCAAAGTGTGTTTAGTGAATGTAGTGTGTGTGTAGTACAAAGTGTGTTTAGTGAATGTAGTGCGTGTGTAGTGCAGAGTGTGTTTAGTGAATGTAGTGTTTGTAGTGAGTGCAGAGAGTGTATAGTGAATGTAGTGCAGAGTGTGTTTAGTGAATGTAGTGTGTGTGTGTAGTGCAAAGTGTGTTTAGTGAATGTAGTGTGTGTGTAGTACAAAGTGTGTTTAGTGAATGTAGTGCATGTGTAGTGCAGAGTGTGTTTAGTGAATGTAGTGTTTGTAGTGAGTGCAGAGTGTATAGTGAATGTAGTGCAGAGTGTGTTTAGTGAATGTAGTGTGTGTGTGTGTAGTGCAAAATGTGTATAGTGAATGTAGTGTGTGTGTGTGTGTGTGTGTGTAGAGCACAATGTGTATAGTGAATGTAGTGTGTGTCTTTAGCGCAAAGTGTGTTTAGTGAATGTAGTGTGTGTGTGTGTGTAGTGCAGAGTGTGTTTAGTAAATGTAGTGTTTGTAGTGAGTGCAGAGTGTGTTTAGTGAATGTAGTGCAGAGTGTGTTAGTGAATGTAGTGTGTGTGTAGTGCAGAGTGTGTTTAGTGAATGTAGTGTGTGTGTAGTGCAGAGTGTGTTTAGTGAATGTAGTGCAGAGTGTGTTAGTGAATGTAGTGTGTGTGTAGTGCAGAGTGTGTTAGTGAATGTAGTGTGTGTGTAGTGCAGAGTGTGTTTAGTGAATGTAGTGCAGTGTGTTAGTGAATGTAGTGTGTGTGTAGTGCAGAGTGTGTTTAGTGAATGTAGTGCAGAGTGTGTTAGTGAATGTAGTGTGTGTGTAGTGCAGAGTGTGTTTAGTGAATGTATTGTGTGTGTAGTGCAGAGTATGTGTAGTGCAGAGTGTGTTTAGTGAATGTAGTGTGTGTGTAGTGCAGAGTGTGTTTAGTGAATGTAGTGTGTGTGTGTGTGTGTGGTGCAGAGTGTGCTTGTAAGGATTCAGTGTGTGTGTAAAATAGGGGGGAAGGGGAGTATTATTTTATTTATTTATTTGTGTATATTTCAATTTTATTCCCCCCTCCCTGGTTCTTACCATGCCAGGGAGGGGGGAGATCGCATTTCCTGTTGGTCCAGTGGCATGGTGGAGAGAGCCAGCCGCGGTACATTGAAGAGGGGGCCCAGCAGCACACACTGTCTTCCTTCCCAGCTCCTCTCTGACTAAATCTCACGAGACAGGCCTGTGTGCTGTGTGGAGCGTTGCCATAGTAACCCGTGGCAACGTTCTGGTGGCCGCAGGGTGCAAGAAAGTTAGACAGAGAGCAGCTGGAAAGGAGGACAGAGTGTGCTGCTGGGCCCCCTCTTCATCGTACAGGTAGCAGGGGGCCCTCTGTGCACATATATATATAGCGAAAATCGCTCTCTCTATATATATATATATATGTGCTTCTCTATGACAGCGTCGACATGCAGAGCATGGAGATGTTGAATGTCAGTGCTGCACATTTTGCAACACTGACACAGGAAGCGCCTAGGTGTTCCTAGGCAGCAATGTAAACACTGCATTTTCTCTGAAAAGGCAGTCTTTGCAGCAAAAACCCTGCAGTGGTAGACTATACTCACCAGAACAACTACATTAAGCTGTATAATATAAATTAAGCTGTAGTTGTTCTGGTAACTATAGTGTCCCTTTATGTTTGTGTGTGCAAAGGGGAAGGGACTGCAGAGGGTGCCGAAAGGAAGGGGCTGTAAAGGGTGTGAGTGGAAGGGGCTGCAGAGGGTACAGGGGGGAATAGAGGCTGTAGTGGGTGCAGAGGAGGGACAGGATGTAGTGGGTGCAAAGGGCAATAGGAGCTGCAGTGGGAGCAGTTGGGTAGGGGATTCAGTGGGAGCAGGGAGGTAGGGGCTGCAGGAGGTAGGGGCTGCAGTGGGAGCAGGGGTAGGTGCTGCAGATGGAGCAGGGAGGTAGGGGCTGAATTAGGTAGGGGTTGCAGAGGGAGCAGGGAGGTAGAAGCTGTAGGGGGTATGGGCTAGGGGCTGCAGAGGGAGCAGGGGGTAGGGCCTGCAGAGGGAGCAGGGGGTAGGGGCTGCAGAGGGAGCAGGGGCTGCAGAGGGAGCAGGGGGTAGGGGCTGTAGGGGGTATGGGCTGCAGTGGTCGCAGGGGGTAGGGGCTGCAGAGGGAGCAGGGGCTGCAGAGGGAGCAGAGAGGTAGGGGCTGTAGGGGTTATGGGCTGCAGTGGTCGCAAGGGTTAGGAGCTGCAGAGGGAGGTGGGAGGTAGGGGCTGTAGGGGGTATGGGCTGCAGTGGGTAGGAGCTGCAAGGGGTATGGACTGCAGTGGGATCAGGGGCGTAGGGGATGCAGTGGGAGCAGGGGGTGGGGGCTGCAGAGGGAGCAGGGGGGTTTGGGCTGCAGAGGGAGCAGGGGATGCGGGGGGTAGGGGCTGCAGAGGGAGCAGAGGGGTAGGGGCTGCAGTGGGAGCAGGGGATGCAGTGGGAGCAGGGGGGTAGGGGATGCAGTGGGGGTAGGGGCTGCAGAGGGGCTAGAGGCTGCAAAGGGAGCAGGGGGTAGGGACTGCAGAGGGAGCAGGGGATGCAGTGGGGTAGGGGCTGCAGTGGGAGCAGGGGGGTAGTGGCTGCAGAGGGAGCAGGGGGTAGGGGCTGCAGAGAGAGCAGGGGATGCAGTGGGAGCAGGGGGGTAGGGGATGCAGGGGGGGGGTAAGGATGCAGTGGGAGCAGGGGGGGTAGGGGATGCAGTGGGAGCAGGGGGGGTAGGTGATGCAGTGGGAGCAGGGGGGTAAGGATGCAGTGGGAGCAGGGGGGTAAGGATGCAGTGGGAGAAGGGGGGTAGGGGATGCAGTGGGAGCAGGGGGCTAGGGGGTGCAGTGGGAGCAGGGGGTAGGAGATGCAGTGGGAGCAGGGGGCTAGGGGATGCAGTGGGAGCAGGGGCTAGGGGTGCAGTGGGAGCAGGGGGTAGGAGATGCAGTGGGAGCAGGGGGGTAGGGGATGCAGTGGGAGCAGGGGGGTAGGGGATGCAGTGGGAGCAGGGGGGGTAGGGGATGCAGTGGGAGCAGGGGGGGTAGGGGATGCAGTGGGAGCAGGGGGGTAAGGATGCAGTGGGATAAGGGGGGTAGGGGATGCAGGGGGCTAGGGGGTGCAGTGGGAGCAGGGGGCTAGGGGGTGCAGTGGGAGCAGGGGGCTAGGGGGTGCAGTGGGAGCAGGGGGTAGGAGATGCAGTGGGAGCAGGGGGCTAGGGGGTGCAGTGGGAGCAGGGGGTAGGAGATGCAGTGGGAGCAGGGGGGTAGGGGGATGCAGTGGGAGCAGGGGGGTAGGGGGATGCAGTGGGAGCAGGGGGTAGGGGGATGCAGTGGGAGCAGGGGGTAGGGGGATGCAGTGGGAGCAGGGGGTAGGGGGATGCAGTGGGAGCAGGGGGTAGGGGGATGCAGTGGGAGCAGGGGGGTAGGGGGATGCAGTGGGAGCAGGGGGTAGGGGATGCAGTGGGAGCAGGGGGGGTAGGGGATGCAGTGGGAGCAGGGGGGTAGGGGATGCAGTGGGAGCAGGGGGGTAGGGGATGCAGTGGGAGCAGGGGGGTAGGGGATGCAGTGGGAGCAGGGGGGGTAGGGGATGCAGTGGGAGCAGGGGGGTAGGGGATGCAGTGGGAGCAGGGGGGTAGGGGATGCAGTGGGAGCAGGGGGGTAGGGGATGCAGTGGGAGCAGGGGGGTAGGGGATGCAGTGGGAGCAAGGGGGGTAGGGGATGCAGTGGGAGCAAGGGGGGGTAGGGGATGCAGTGGGAGCAAGGGGGGTAGGGGATGCAGTGGGAGCAAGGGGGGGGAGGGGATGCAGTGGGAGCAAGGGGGGGGAGGTGATGCAGTGGGAGCAAGGGGGGGGAGGTGATGCAGTGGGAGCAAGGGGGGGGAGGTGATGCAGTGGGAGCAAGGGGGGGTAGGGGTGCAGTGGGAGCAAGGGGGGGGTAGGGGTGCAGTGGGAGCAGGGGGGAGGTGATGCAGTGGGAGCAAGGGGGGGTAGGGGTGCAGTGGGAGCAAGGGGGGGGAGGTGATGCAGTGGGAGCAAGGGGGGGTAGGGGATGCAGTGGGAGCAAGGGGGGGGTCGGGGTGCAGTGGGAGCAAGGGGGGAGTAGGGGATGCAGTGGGAGCAGGGGGTAGGGGATGCAGTGGGAGCAGGGGGGTAGGGGATGCAGTGGGAGCAAGGGGGGGTAGTGGCTCCCAAAACCCTCCCAAACCTTACCTCTCTGGTGGTCCTCTTGTAAGTCTGCTCAGGGCAGCTCCGCATAGCTCACTGTGACTGGTGATGTCACTTCCTGCAAAACAAGCCTCACGGAGCTGCCCTGAGCAGTGTTACAGGCAGCTCAGTGAGGCTGTGTTCTGAGACAGGCACACTGAGGGACAGCCTAGTGGGGTCTTTGGGAGGCCCCTTAGCTGCCCCTCAGTATGCCCTGCACAGAGGGAGAACATTTTTAGCAGCAGGGGCCCGCGGACGGCTGTGCGGGCCCCTTGCTGAGTGCAGGCTGGCTGGGGAGATTGTTTAACTCCCCAGCTCAGCCATTACTTACTGTAGCAGTATGTGGGGCTCGGGGCCCCCCAGGACCGCCGGGCCCATGACAACTGTTATGGTTGTCATGCCCTGATGGCGGCCCTGGTTACAGCTGCCCTGCCCTATAAAAAACACACACCAGTTCTGGGTTTGCTTTTCACAAGAA
Organism: Pelobates fuscus; assembly: GCF_036172605.1. Lineage (NCBI taxonomy): Eukaryota > Metazoa > Chordata > Amphibia > Anura > Pelobatidae > Pelobates > Pelobates fuscus. The sequence continues at coordinate 315,197,040 of NC_086320.1, read as the reverse complement.
GCATTGCCTGATGTGAATGATGCCTCGCACAAAAGAGCTCTCAGAAGACCTACGATTAAGAATTGTTGACTTGCATAAAGCTGGAAAGGGTTATAAAAGTATCTCCATAAGCCTTGCTGTTCATCAGTCCACGGTAAGACAAATTGTCTATAAATGGAGAAAGTTCAGCACTGCTGCTACTCTCCCTAGGAGTGGCCGTCCTGTTAAGATGACTGCAAGAGCACAGCGCAGACTGCTCAATGAGGTGAAGAAGAATCCTAGAGTGTCAGCTGAAGACGTACAAAAGTCACTGGCAAATGCTAACATCCCTGTTAGCCAATCTACAATACGGAAAACACTAAACAAGAATGGATTTCATGGGAAGATACCACAGAGGAAGCCACTGCTGTCCTAACAAAACATTACTGCACGTTTACAGTTTGCACAAGAGCACCTGAATGTACTGGCAAAATATTCTGTGGACCGATGAAACCAAAGTTGAGTTATTTGGAAGAAACACACAACACTATGTGTGGCGAAAAAGAGGCACAGCACACCAACATCAAAACCTCATCCCAACTGTGAAGTATGGTGCTGGGGGCATCATGGCTTGGGGCTGCTTTGCTGCGTCAGGGCCTGGACGGATTGCTATCATCGAAGGAAAAATTAATTCCCAAGTTTATCAAGACATTTTGCAGGAGAACTTAAGGCCATCTGTCTACCAGCTGAAGCTCAACAGAAGATGGATGTTGCAACAGGACAATGACCCAAAGCATAGAAGTAAATCAACAACAGAATGGCTTAAACAGAAGAAAATACGCCTTCTGAAGTGGCCCAGTCAGAGTCCTGACCTCAACCCGATTGAGATGCTGTGGCATGACCTCAAGAAAGCGATTCACACCAGACATCCCAAGAATATTGCTGAACTGAAACAGTTCTGTAAAGAGGAATGGTCAAGAATTACTCCTGACCGTTGTGCACGTCTGATCTGCAACTACAGGAAATGTTTGGTTGAAGTTATTGCTGCCAAAGGAGGTTCAACCAGTTATTAAATCCAAGGATTCACATACTTTTTCCACCTGCACTGTGAATGTTTACATGGTGTGTTCAATTAAAACATGGCAACATTTCATTCTTTGTGTGTTATTAGTTTAAGCAGACTGTGATTGTCTATTGTTGTGACTTAGATGATGATCAGATCACATTTTATAAATTCTTTATTTTGAAAGATTTTTTTCATGAGGTGGGGGTACAGAAGGCTTTTGAGTGTAGGAGCGTGGGGGTGTGGTATGGTGTTGTGTTATAGGGTTATTGGGTGGTGGAGGTTTGTGGTTCGTCCGCGTAGTATCGAGCCTTTATCTGGGTGTTGTGTCGGGTTAGTTTGCTGTGGGTGTGGTGTTCTGGTTCTGTGGTGTGGGTCTCGGCTGTTTCCGATGTGGTCGGTTTTGCAGGTCGGGGTTGTTGTGTTGGGTATGGGTTGAGTGGTCGTGACATGTGTGAGTAGAAGGGCTGGTAGTGTGTATGGGTTGGATTTTTGTCGGGATGGTTTTGTTTGAGGGGGGTCGAGGGTTGCGTATTCGGTGATGGGGGTATGAAAGAGTGGTAGGTGTGAGATATTAGTGGGAGGGCTGAGAAGTTGTGTCTGGTGAGAGTGGTGTGGGGGGTGGTTGTGGGTCTGGGTTGGGAGAGGGTTACTTTCGGTGGAGTGTGTGGATGTGGATGGGCTTGTTCGTCTAAGTTGGGATATAGTTGGGGTGTTCCCCGAAGTTTGTCGGGGTGGTGGTGGGCCTCATCCATTCATGGGTTGGACGTGGCTAGTGGGAACTCGTAGAGCCACGGGTCCCAGATTTTATTGAAGGTGTTTGTGGAATCATGTAATATTGCGGACAGTTTGTCCATTTTCCTGGTTTCTTCTATTTTGCGTTTCACTGTTTGTAGTGATGGTACTTCTGGTTTGCTCCAGGCTTCTGCTATAGCCCTCCTAGTTGCTAAGGCGATTTTAGCTATCAGCTTGTTTTGGCATCTGGGGGTGTTTTCTAGGGGTTTTGAGAGGAGCCATGTCCATGGGTCCAATGGGATATTGGTGTGCAGTACTTTGGATGTCAGTTGTGATTTGGAGCCATAGTGAGGCTATTTGTGGGCATTCCCACCAAGTGTGAATGTATGTGCCTTTTCTTCCACATTGTTTCCAGCACAGATCAGTGTTGGCTGTGCCCATCTGTTTGAGTCGAAGAGGGGTAAGGTACCAGCGCATCAGTGTTTTGTACGCTTGCTCCTTGTGATTTACACATATGGAGACCGATGCTGTGGCTTCCCATATGTCTCCCCAGTCTGAGGGGTGGTTCGGGGGCCCAAAGTCCCTCTCCCAAGCCGACACGTATGTGAGTGAGCCCTCTGTAGAGGTGATGATAATTTTCGTATAGAGGATGGATATCTGGCTTTTTTGAATTGGGCACGCCATGCAGTCTTTTTCGAAGGGGGTGAGGTTCGTTGTGCTTGCCTTTTGGTTTGTTGGGGTTTCTAGGAAACTTCGAATTTGAATGTAGCGGAAGTGGTCGAATGCGGTCAGCGGTATTTGTTGGGGTAGGTCGGGGAATGGTAGTAGTGATCCGTTTCGGTAGAATTGGTAGAAGTGAAGGAGGTAGTTATCTTGGCACCTGGGGCGTCATGCTGGGGGTGAATTGTGTGTTGCGGAGGATTGGTGTAAGGGGTGAGGGGGTTGAGGTCAAGGAGCTTTTGTGTGCGAGTGTGTCCCAGATTTTGATGGAGTTTGTTAGTGCTGGAGTGGTGGTGGGTGTTTGTGGTCTTGCCTGTTTGCGTAGCCAAATGTAGAGGGATGGGAAGTCCCTACCAAATATGGTGTGTTCCAGGTCCACCCATCTCTTGATCTCTTGATGCCGTATGGAGCGTGGAGGTGTTGTACTTGAGCTAATTGTGCGGCGTGGTAGTAGTGCACATAGTGAGGGAGGCCTAGTCCGCCTGCTCTGTTCGGTATGTATAATGTTGCTCTTTTGATTCTAGCTTTTTTGTTGGCCCAAATTAAGCGGTCGGTTTGGGATTGTAAGGTTTTGAAGTCGGTGACCTTGAGTGGTATGGGCAGAGCCTGGAATAGATACAGGAATCTGGGGAGCAGGTTCATCTTGACTGATGCTAGTCTGCCCAGCCATGATATCGAGAGACCCGCCCATGTTTGTAGGTCTTGTGCTGCTTGTTGTAATAGTGGGGTGTAGTTGCACTGGTATATTTGCGTGAGGTCTTTTGGAATGTGGGTTCCTAGGTATCTTATTTCTGTGTTTGCTAGATCGAAGGGGTATGTGTTTGCTAGGTGTTGGAGCTGTTGTGGGTCTATGTTTATCGTTAGGGTTTCTGTTTTGTCTATGTTTAGCTTGTATCCCGAAATGATTGCGTAGTCCTGTATGGCTTTCAAGAGTGGTGGCATGGAGTTAATGGGGTCCGTGATGGTCAATAGTACATCATCTGCGTAGGCTGCTGCTTTGTATTCTTCTGCTCTTACTGTAAGCCCTGAGATGGCATTGTTTTGTCTGAGCGTTTGTAGGAGGGGCTCGAGGGAGAGAGCAAAAAGGATGGGGGATAGGGGGCAGCCCTGTCTCGTGACGTTATGTATAGTGAAGGATGGTGGGAGGGTGAGTGGTAGCAAGAGGTTGGCTGTGGGGGTGGCTTAGAGTGTCTGTAGGGCGTATAGGAAGGGTTGTGGGAATTTAAATTTGTGGAGTGTTGCGAATAGGAATGGCCAGAGCAAGCGATCAAATGCTTTTTCTGCATCGAGCGATAGTATCAAGGTGGGAATCTTCTTGTGTGTTGCGATCCATATAAGGTCGTATGTGCGTCTGATATTGTCGCAGGCCTGTCTGTTGGGGATGAAGCCCACCTGATCTGGGTGGATTAGTTTTTGTAAGTAGGGGTTTAAGCGTTTGGCCAAAATTTTTGTAAATAATTTGATGTTCACGTTTAATAGTGAAATAGGGCGGTAGTGGCCGGGGTCTAGGAGTGTTTTATGTGGTTTGGGGAGCAGGCAGATATTTGCTTGTAGCATGTCTGACGGTAACTGGTCTCCGGTTAGTATTGAGTTAAACAGTTTGCATAGGTGTGGGGTGAGTGTGTTCGTGAGCGACTTGTAGTATAGTCCAGTGAATCCGTCTGGGCCTGGGCATTTGTTTGGTTTGTGGTTCTTGATGGCTTTTGCTACTTCTTCTTCAGTGATTGGGGCGGCTATTTGGTCCGCTGCTGATTGATTGAGGGCTGGTAGTGTGGTGGAGGACAGGTATTGGTTTGTCAGGTCTCGGATGGTGTTCGGTTCTAGGCGTGCTTGCGGGTTGTAATCATAGAGGTCCGCAAAGTATGTTTGAAAGACTCCCGCTATCTGGTCGGTTAGGTCTTTTATTTGCCCATCCGGGGCTGCGATTTTGTCAATGTGTTTGTGTGCTGCGCATTGGCGTAATCTTCGGGCTAGTAGTGTGTCTGCTTTGTTCGATTTTTCATTAAAAAGCTGTTTGGTCCATTGGAGGGCCTTAGTTGAGTCCGTCGCCATGAATTCTTTTAGTTCTGCTTGGCAAGCCATGATTTGTGTGAGAATGTTTGGGGTTGGGTTTGCCTTGAATTGGAACTCTAGTGTTTGTAGGTGTTTGAGTATGCGTTCTAGTCTCTGGAGTCGTTGTATTTTTTGGTTTGAAGCGAGGTTTATGAGTATGCCCCTGATATCAGTTTTGTGAGCTGCCCATAGTGTTCCTTCGGATTGTACTGAGGATGCATTTATTGTGAAATATTCAGTTATCGCGTTTCGGAGGGTTCCGATGTTGGCTGGATTGTGCAAGAGTGTGGGGTTCAAACGCCATGTCCAGGGTTGCGCTATGTTTGGTAAGTTTATTGTTAGGGTGATGTCTGCGTGATCAGACCACGTTATGGAGCCTATCTTCGTGGTTTTGATGTGTTCTGTGAGGGACGGGGAGGTGAGGAACATGTCTATTCTGGAGTGGGAGTGGTGAGGATGTAAATAATAAGTATAGTCTTTCGCTGTGGGATGTTGTATTCTCCAGATGTCTAGTAAGTTGGAGTCGTTTGCGAAAGCGAGTAGTAGTTTATCTGCTTTGGCTGTTGGTGGTTGATTGCGTGTGGGTGGTCCGATGCGGTGTCTATCTTGGGTTGGTTGCATTGTGGCGTTAAGGTCGCCGCCTATAATTAGGTGGTGCGAGGGTAAAAGTTTGAGGTGGCCCTGCATGGCGTGCCAGAATGGTTTGTTCGGGTGATTGGGTGCGTAGATAGATGTGAACGCGTATCTTTGGGGGCCTATGCAACCTGCGATTGTCAGATATCTTCCCTGCGGGTCCACGTGCGTTTGTGTGACGTTTAGGGGGCACGATTTTTGAAACATAATCACCACTCCGTTTTGTTTGCCTGTTGGGGAGTTCGCTGTGTAGTACTTGTTATAGTGTCGGCTCAAGAGGGGGAGTAGTTTCTTATGGGCGAAGTGGGTTTCCTGGAGGAGGAGTATATCGGCTTGTGATCTGTTTGCCCATCGTAGAAATTGGTGTCGCTTAGAAGGGTTGTTCAGGCCTTTGCAATTGATCGATATGCATGTTAGGGTGCTGGATTTGGTGGGTATGTTGGAATGTGGATGTCGGGGTTTTGTATTGGGTGTTGGAGTGTCCGTCTGGGCCATTATGAGGTGTGGTGCCTGGGGGCAGGAGGATGGGGGATTGGCCCTTTTTTGATGTGGGGCAGACGGCCGGGGTGATGAGTTGGAGGTGGCCTGCGTAGGAGGGGGAAATTTTTGAATGGAGGTCGGGGTTTAAGACGCTGAGGGAGAGGGGAGAGAAGAATAGTAAGGGGGGGTTGGGGTATGCTGGTTTTAGGAGGGTCCCTGGTCTTACCTAGGATGTGCCAGGTGTGGTGTGGGCTGAGTGTGCCTGGCTTTTAGGTATGTAGGGAGAGATGTGGTGTGTATGATGTTGCCCGGAGGCTGCTGGGTATTATTTTTATGGGTGGCGAGGAATGTGTGGTGGTTTGGTTCAGTTGGTGGGGGAAGTGGACCAAAGGGTGTCGAGCCCACTCCCCTGGGGGTGTTGTGCGGTCATCGTTTAATGTAGCTTCTGTTGTAGGTGTATTGATTATACCTCTGGGGGTGTTCGTCCGGGGGGATCTGGGGAGATCTAGAAGGGGTTAGGCGTGGGATTTCTGAGTGCGTTTGTCTCGTGTACACGGACTCGTCTCTTAGTCCTGTGGTGTGTGTGTGTGCCTGGTGAATGGTCTGGTAGTATTGTTGTGACGTCGAGGGGTGTATGGGTGAGTGTCTCAGTGGATGTTTCTCTGTTGTGTGCTATTACGGGTGGGGTCTGCCCCCGCGCCTCTTGGGCGGGGAGTGGTGAGCCGGGGCGGTGGAGCTATTGGAGTAACTGGTGTGTCCCGGGTCCCTCCGTGGTTCAAGTCAGGGATGGGTGGGTCTTTTGTCCAAGTTAGTCCTGCCTCCTCTCCTTCTGTCCTTGTCCACTCCCTTCCTCCTCCCCTTCGCCTCCCTTTCCCACCCCGTGGGTTTCTCGTTTCCCCTTGCATGCCTCTAGTCATGTCGAGAAGTCTGGCTCGAGAAGTACATTCAGCATAAGACAAAATAGTTGTACAAAATAACTTTTTCAACCATTAAAATCCTAAAACCTTTCGGGTCCCCGAAGTATCTGATATTAGAAACATTTTACTGCTGGGTTTAACTGGTTCGGGTGCTAGCTAGTAGGGTCCCCCACTGCAGCGGGCGGCTTCTATCTGGGTGTGGGATTCACGGTATGGTCCTCTGGTCTTGTGTGCTTGGGGTTACTTGTGAAGCAGGTCGCAGCGGGGGTCCCCTTTGGCCGGAGCCGCGGTCTTTTTGCCCGCTACATTGGTGGAGTGGCTGGGGTAGGTAAGCTGCTTGGCTAAGGCCCTAATCGGGTGTCTTTTATGGCGGGAGGAGGGGGTTTCCGCCAGGTATGCCTGGGCATGCTGGTGAGTTGGCTTAGCGACATGAGGCTAGAGGTAGGCGACCTGTCTAGGGGATATAAGGTGGACAGTTATCTAGGCCCGGGTAAAGTTTGGGTCGTTGGAGTGGGCCTTGGGATAGAAGATGGATAATTTGGGCAAGTCCCTACTTTACCAGTATGGCGGAACGGCCGTTCCGTGATTAAGTACACTGACTACAGTTAGTCCCTCAGGTTGTTTGTGGCGCTTGGTCTCTGGGGGTAGGTGCCGGTCTTTTTATGGCTTGTTGGCGGGGTGGCAGCGGTTGGTTGTTCAGTGTGTGCCATGGCTGCTGTCCGGTTTCTGCGGTGTCTGTTTCGAGTGGCAGTGTGAGTCCCAGCGATTCAGCGAAGTCTACCATGTCAGTGACTTGGAATAGCGTGTGTGACTGGTTCTCTTTTCTTGCGATCAACTTGAAGGGGTGTCCCACATGTAACGCCAGCCGTGTTGTTTCAGGGCTGCGGTGAGTGGTTTGAGTTCCCTGCGCTTCCTTAACGTTGACGGTGCAAGGTCTTGGTAAAACTGGATTGGGTGACCTTGTACTTGGGGAGGTTGGGCCCTGACTATGCTCATGAGACGTTCCTTGGCTGCGAAGTTTAGCATCCTCAGGACCACATCCCGTGGAGCTGCGGGATTGAGCGTCGAAGGCCGCAGTGTTCTGTGGGCCCTTTCGATGGTAAGTTCGTGGTCCGGTTCTTCAGGTAGCATGGCTCTGAACATGTCCCGGATAGTGGTGTACAGAGTGTCTGCAGTTATGGATTCCGGGAGGCCTCGCAGCCGGATGTTGTTCCGGCGGGAACGGTTATTTAGATCCTCCATACCATCTTCCAAATGGCGGATTTTATCGTGAAGTGTGGTTAGTTCATTGTCGTGGAGTTGTGATCGTTTAGAGATTTCGGTGAGGTGGGATTCAGTTTGGCCTGTGCAGGTGGTAAGTGCGTCGAGGTCAGCGCGCAGGCCTGTAAGGTGCCTGTCAAGCTCCGCTGCCGTGTAGACCTTGATATCGCTTGTGGCTTCTTGAAGAAGGGTGCGCAGATCTCTTTTGGTCAAAGGGGCAGTTGAATCTGTGCGTCCGTCGTTGCCTTCAGATTCAGAGCCGGAGTCCTCTAGGCCTTGTGTCCAAGATGGCGTCTGCTGATCTTTGGTTGCGCGGAACATCGTGGCCACTGAGGGTGTTGATTCCCTTTTTTTCCTGTTGCCTCCCATTAGATGTAGCGGTCAGGGTTTTTTTGTGTGTCTGGGGGTGTTGAGGTGCGTGGATTTAGAGGTATAATTGCGGATGGATGCGGATTTAGTTCCCAGGGGAGAGAGAGCTCAGGGTTTACACGTCTGGTTCCATTGACGGTCAGTCTCCGCCCCCGATCAGATCACATTTTATGACCAATTTGTGCAGAAATCCATATCATTCCAAAGGGTTCACATACTTTTTCTTGCAACTGTATATATATCTATTTATAAAAGACGACCCAAATAGAAACCTAATTTTACCTAAAAAAAAAAATGGAAAAACGTATTAACTCAAGTATAAGCCTAGGGTGGGAAATGCAGCAGCTATCAAAATGCAATGCAAAGCTTCACATTATCCCATGACTAATGGGAGTTACAGTCACATTACAGACTTTTGCATTACAGACAGAAATTGCTGATTTTTTTTTTTCACCCCCACCTCCTCAGTGGTCCTTTCCCCCTTCTCCCCCCTCACCTCCTCCGTGGTCCTTTCCCCCTCATTGGTCCTACCTATGTAGCGTGGCCGGGCGGGGCGCGGACCGCAGTACAGGAACTTCTGTTTCCTGTACCCAGCCGCTGGCGGACTGAAGGGAAGCGCTCACTGAGTGCGCACTTCCGCCGGGTACAGGAAACAGAAGTTACTGTCCGCGCCGCCCAGCCGCGCTGCGCGCTTCCCTCCTGCCGGTTACCTAAATCTAGCGCCCCCCTCGGGAAGTGCTCACTCGAGTATAAAAAAAAAAGTCGACTTATACTAGAATATATACGGTATATATAAAATCATCACCTTACAGATACTGTGAAAATCTAGAAGCTTGGTGACTGCACCATGAGTGACACAAATTTTAAAGTTGCATTAAAAAAAACTTGAAAAATTCTTCTCGGCCCCGGTTGGCCACACCCAGATCCCAGACTTAAGAAATACATATCTCACGTGAAGTTAGTTTCTCAAAAATCCTCTACCAACAGTAAAATCCCTTTCCTTACCTGCCTTACATTTGGAATTCACTTCCAATTCCTGACAGTTCTCACTGTAAAACAGCAAGGTGGCATTTATTTCCATTAGTACACACTTCTCTAACAACTAGTGACTTATATTTGAGTCAATACAGCATATGTGTACATATAGATAGTAAATCATATATCGCCAAACTGACTATAACGGAGTTCTGGCTCTATTTATGTTTTTTTTTTATTTTTTTGGGTTGTGGTTTTTTTTTGTTTTTTTTAATATAATTTTTTGTTTAATTAACGATTGGAAGGCACTTCAGGATCTTCATCATATGATTACTCCTGTGACAATCGCGTGATTTAGCACAAGATCCATTTCCTACATTACTGCTATAAATGCAATAAGTTTGCCAGCAATGCAGTAAACAGGATATCCCACTAGGAAATGGCCACGTTCTCATTAAAGCATGTACAATGGCTGTCACTACAAGTTTGTAGAATCCACGTTCATCGGTAATGTTGTGCTTTGTATAACAAAATGTATAGACTATTATAAAGTCAATTTTAATTTTGCATTTCTAAATCACGAGACATATGCCACTGATATTTATTTGTTTCCTAAATAAAATATTAAACCAGCAAAAATAAAGAATTATAAAAAAAAAAATATATTAAACTGCCTTGTACAAATGCTTTAAGCCAGTGAGATAACAGTCCATTAGTAAGTATGTGTTTCAAAATGAAATACAAGGCCATTTGGTATTGCTGTACTCCATTGTAATACAACAACAACAACAAACACACAAAACAAAACAAATTGCACTGAATTTAAACGGGAACTGTCATGCCCCAGGAATTGTAATATTATTATATTTCCCTATAACCTATATATTACAAACGTGTTTGTTGGGTCTGAAAAATAAAATTGTTATAATAAAAATCAAAATACAAAAGGGTGTTAATCTACTCTGGTGTATCCACTATCCTGGGACTGGGCACCTTCTTCTTGACTCTCTGTCTTTTTAGGTGGCTGCCCCCTCCCCCTGCTTATTCCCCATTAAAAAATAACTTTACTTTTTATTTAAGCACCCCTCAGATCTACCGGCTCTGGCCCCTCCCCAATCCGCCTCCTTAGCTGACATTGTCAGAATTGATTATCTCAGTCAATCACAATGCTTTACCATTGGAACAAAACAAATAACTTATTACAAAACTGCAATACTGGAACATGCAGTGAAACTCCATGCTCCCAGGGACGCTCTCCAGTTGGTGGATATCGAGTATGCCAAAACACCTGCTTGTCCACAACGAGACATCCTATGGACTCCAAAAGAACTTGGATAAGATACTTCTACCCAACCACCATACTCACTCTACGGGTCTGGAATGAGTCAAGACACTCTAAAATAGACCGAACTAAATTCTGTTTACAAGCCCCCCTCACGGCTCTGGAGACACTGTCTCCATTCTCCATGGCTGTCCTTAAAATCTTGGACAGAAGTAGGAATAAATCGCATTCAAGATTTATGCTCACAATCCGCTATATTGCCTATTCCAGAACTACAAACAAAATACAAGTTACCGAACTCATTCATTTCCCCATATTTACAATTGAAAAGCATACTACACACAAAAGTTAGAAACAAGCGTCCCTTGACTGACCACCTTACACTGATACACGACAGATGCCAGTCGGCAGCCCAAAATGTCAGACGCCTACTACTTTCGTATCGGGAGCAGGCTGTGTGGAGCGTTGCCACACGTTACAATGGCAACGCTCCACACAGCATTCTGCGTGCGGGAGGACAGGAGAGCTGCAGCCAGAACCTACAGAGAACTCACCACCACCGGACCACCAGGGCTGGCTGTGTCCCCCCCTTCCCCCCCTTCCCCTCCTTCACCAAAGGTAAGAAGAAGGGAGGGGGGAAATAAAGATTTTAATAATGTATAGGTAGGATTATAAAACAAACAAACACATTTGCTACCTGCTGCAACCAACCCCCCCCCCCCCCCCCCACACACACAACACCCTTCCCCCCACACATACTCCATCTGTACACACAAACACATACACTGCACTCCTCAATGCAGTATGTGTGTGTATGTATTCAGCAGACTGTGTGTACTCAGCATTCTGTGTGTGTATTCAGCGTACTGTGTGTACGTATTCAAAAGTTTGTGTATTCAGCGGACTGTGTGTATGTATTCAGCGGCCTGTGTATACTCAGCAGTCTGTCTGTGTATATTCAGGTTTAATTGCCGTGTTGGCACTTTGAAGAAAAAAAAGTTGGCATGTATTGCGGTTTGGGCACTCTGACTCAAAAAGGTTCAACATCACTGCTCTATGATCACCACATCAATATTACAGATATGAAACCCTATCCACAGACTCATACAATAAAGCCAAACATGTAGAGGAGGTTTGGAAACCTTGGCTTAGTCTCATCCACAAACAAGATACACAGAAATAGGGATGACATGGCCAGTACAAGACTATCCGCTGCATCTGGTGGGACATAGGGTAGTTAAATACTTAAGCCCCAGAAACTATAAGATATAACGTCCCAGATGTGCCAGTTGATAAGAACAGAGACCGTCGACCAAGAGCAGGGAACGGCAGGTCGTGTGGCCTCGGGGGAGGTTGCTGTGGGGTATACCTAGGAATAGAGAACTCAAAGTGGATTACACATACACAACCTTACTAAAGGATTATCATGGATACGTCATCATCACCAATTCCAAGTTTATCCCTCCCCCCCTCCCCCCCTCCGCCTTGCTATGTTTTCGGATAGTACACTGTTAGTCAACCCTATCTGACTAGACCCTAACGGTCGCATCATGTAGGCGGCATAAGCTGATTCACGAAACCAGACACAGTTACTGCGGCATACCTACTGCCTAGGATACGACTCAAAAATGTACAGCTTCCAAGTTATATGACCGTATAATACTACAAGACATGGATGCCTGTGACTCTTTCCCCACCCCCAATTGTTCCCCCACCCATGACTATCTAATGACTTGGTACATCACATTTCGAAACGTCACAGACACAAGAGTCATTGATTGTGGGTTGCAGATGAGTATTAGATGCGGAGGACCTAAACAAGTAAATTCTAACTCTATTCGAAAGTATACTGGTTGATTAATGACTTTGTGTTGCTGTATTGATGGCAATGCTAACTAGATGTTGTGGATGGATTGCCTTAATGGCTGTACCCCCTGTATCTCCCCTGTTTGCTTTCTGTACCCTTGATTTCTTTGAAAAATGTAATAAACCACAAATAAATTTAAAAAAAAAAATGTGAAGCACAGTTTTCATGGTGGATTGAGATGGTTTGTTTGTTTTTTGTCCTCCTCCTTCAAGATGAAAGGAGCCACATACATACTTGTGGCTTTTTCTTGTTGGTACAAGAAGAATGTCATTGACATGATTACTATAGACTTGGCAAGAATTCAGCTTGATTTTAGGGTGCACAGAGAAACAGTGGTTGTGACACTGGATACTTTATTTAATAGTTTTCTGTTCCTATTTACATTAAATGTTCAGTTTTTCAACCAGCTCCTTCCATCCCAGTAGCCAATGTGCCCCTTCATCCTAACTATAGTAGTTATCCACAATTAAAAAAACGTAGACATAGGAGACATTCAACGCTTTGTCCCTTTTTTATACCATACTACCAAGCATATGACAAATATACTTTTTACCACTAGAGGGTGCTCATTGCTCATCCTTTATGTTAAGTCCAGATTTTTAGGATGGTTTGGATTTTTTTTTAAAAAATTGGTAACATGAACATTAAAGTAATTAATATTGGGGGACACTATTATAACGTGTGCTGGTTGCCGTTTGCTGGTCTAAATTTGAAAAATGTGTTTTTGTCGTCAATAGGTGACATGTGCTAGGGAGTTTAAAATAAAAAATAGACCAAGAAGATAAATAAATAAAAAACAGACTTTCGTGATATATTGTAAATTAATAGCAAAAAACTAGCAATCACTCTAAAACCAACATTTTTATTATAGAGCCGTCGTGCATCTTTAAAAATGAGTCATTGTGGTACAAAGATCGAAAGGTTGTGCATATATATCCGTTAGGAAAGCAATGATCTCATGCAGAATTGCTTCGTTTAAAGCTTTCCGTTTATTATGTGATTGTATTCTGGTCCTCGCTAAATCATTTTATGAACATACCATGGGCATTGTTTTCTTTTTTTAAAATAACATTCAATAGTATACATATTTCTTAACTAACCAAATTAATTGAAAAGCCGGGCAGTGTTACGTCATACCTCTTTAAGGCTGTTAATCTGTGCGCACACCACATGCTTTCCATTAATGCAATGAAGGGCTAGTAAACTTTGCCAATTTAAAACCAGTGGTAAAATGAATTTTAAATGGCTTATTATGTTTCATTTATTACACTAGGAATGTGTTGACTATTTTTGGATGGCAGCCCTCCTTTCATTGCAATTAAATCTTGGTTTTCAAAATCTTTTCAGCCAACTTTTCTTTTTACGCTTAGACAATTCAGAAAAAAATTGGACATGGGCCCACGTGAAGAACCCTTGGTGTGCCACAGCTGTCCATCATTTTGTGGGTATGCTTAACTCAGGGCTTGACAAATTTGCTTCGAATCTAGGAGCCAGCAAAAAAAGTTAGGAGCCAGGATTTTCAATGTCAAAAATGCAATTCTTAAAGGGGCACTATAGTCACCAGAACCACTACAGCTTAATGTAGTTGTTCTCGTGTATAGCCTGTCCCTCCACATTTTTCAATGTAAACCCTGCCTTTTCAGAGAAAAGGGCAGTATTTACATTGTTGCCTAGTAACACTTCTAGTGAAAGTCACGCAGATGGCCTCTAGAGTGCATCCTGGGTCAGTGCTGCACAGTACGCAGCACCTACGTTTAGTGTCTCTATGCTTTGCATGGAGGTGCTGAATGTTCCCCATACAGATGCATTCATTCAATTCATCTCTATGAGGAGATGCTGATTGTCTCAGCATGGCATTTTGCCACACATGCAAAATAGCCTCCCAATGCTTTCTTATGGGAAAGCATTGGATTGTCTGAGATCATCAAGATTGATGATCGCAGTCATGGAGGCAGGGCCATCTGCAGCGAGATTAGCACTGCGGTGGGGGAATAATATGAGTAAAAACCCCTTACCCATGTGATTGGAGGGGGACCGGTCACCTAAACACATGCTCACTGACACACACTCACATTTACTGTCACTGCAATAACAACAAACATTAAGGTGACAACCCAGCCTCCCTTCCTGGAGCTGGAGTGGTTTGGCTTACCCTGGGGTCCAGTGGGGCTTCAGTCATCTCCCTGCTCTGCTCCATAGAGCGCGGTGATGCTGGGGATGGAATTACGTCATATTCCTGCTCCAGGCATCACTGGAGGACGTGCGAGGGAGCAGAGCAGGGACGGAGGTTACAGCTCCCTCGCGTGCCTGCCCATCTGCCTCAATCTTCCAGGAGCCTCCTGCTTGTGCGCACACCCCACGCTCTCCATCAGCTGGCCGGCCAGCCGACCGACCACCCGCAAATGCTCTCCCTTTAGCCAGGCGACCAACCGCACGCCCATGCTCTTTATGAGCCGCCCGCCTCCACTCACAGGCAGGCGACCACCTCAGGGGCTGAGTAGGCTAACAAATCCTAGTTGCCATGGCGACCTGGCGTCTGGGATTTGTCGAGCCCTGGCTTAACTGCGGGATACCAGTATTTAACCTGAATCTATTACACATTGTATTATGCAGCAATTAAATGATGGCAAATCAAGAACTGTTATGAATACGTGGAGAGGTTCAAAGTGATGTTTTGCAGTGACAAGCTATGAGTGATGGACGATGGCTTATCTCAAGCCTCACAGCCTATTATTGCCCTCCACATTTGTTCCTCATTCTCTTGGCAGCAGAGTAAGCAGGCTTTGGGTGACCGAGTTCCTGTGTTTTTTTTAATGCTTTTATAAAAAAAACTTTAAACTCTTCTTCCAAAAACTCTTTGCATCATGACAATTACAATAAGCTTTAAAATGATGTCTGTTGGTGTTAACACAAACTATGACCATTGATCGTAGGTAACTACAGACAAATCTGTGAAAAATTATGTATTTATTAGCAACTTCTTGAGCCACTTCCATTATTGCTGCTATAAGATATGCTTTCATTTTGCAAAACTGCATACAATTTAATAGGAAAATGTGTAATGGCAATAGAAAAGCTAATCTTTTTGTATATGCCAACCTCCTCTGTTTTGGTAATATCAAGCTTTCAACGTCGGTATGTCTCCAAGATGCAAATGGCACGACAACCTTGGTAGTTGGTACCTAGTTCTGTCGGTGCAGATCTTAAATTATTTTACTAGTATTCCACCCCTGTGGTGGCAAGCTAGCTTAAACAGGGCAACACCAACCAGTACTATTCAGTGTCTTTGGGGTAAAGAGTTAGATTATTGTGGACAATATGCTTGATGGCCTCATTCAGTTAGCCCAATATTCAGTCTCTACTTACAAACATAGCTATATATTAATGCATATATACTCTCTCAGAGGTACTAAATTGAGAATTGATAGGAAGGGGTCCCACAACAAAAATAAATAAACGGATGCACACAGTGCCTGCTGCGTGGAGGTGACACTCTGGGTAGACTGGACTTAATTTGTTTTATGTGTCATTTACTTGTTCTGTTACATGCAGGACAATTTGTATCATGTGACTCATGAAATGTAATGGTCACATGAATTTCTCTCTGATTAGCAATATTGGTAATATTTTATTAATGAATATCTGCATTCCAATAAAAAATAATAGAGAATAATTCAAAACAAATAAATTTTTTAATGTTTGTTTTTTCTTCTGCTTGTAGGGTAGATTTATTTATACCTGGATTATCAACAGTAGGAGGATTTTCAATCTGTTCAAGTCCTGGTCTTTTGGAAAAAGAAGGCATTTTAGAATTGGCTGTTAAATATAACCTGCATCCACCTGCACATTGGATTCACACAGAGGTAATGTCAAGTCTTTCTTCTTAGTTACATAAGCGAACGTTAACCCTTTTAGGGAAAACTATAGTCACCTAAATGACTTTAGCTAAATAAAGCAGTTTTAGTGTATAGATCATTCCCCTGCAATTTCACTGCTCAATTCACTGTCATTTAGGAGTTAAATCACTTTGTTTCTGTTTATGCAGCCCTAGCCACACCTCCCCTGGCTATGATTGACAGAGCCTGCATGAAAAAAAAACAACTGGTTTCACTTTCAAACAGATGTAATTTACCTTAAATAATTGTATCTCAATCTCTAAATTGAACTTTAACCACATACAGGAGGCTCTTGCAGGGTCTAGCAAGCTATTAACATAGCAGGGGATAAGAAAATCTTAATTAAACAGAACTTGCAATAAAGAAAGCCTAAATAGGGCTCTCTGTACAGGAAGTGTTTATGGAAGGCTGTGCAAGTCACATGCAGGGAGGTGTGACTAGGGTTCATAAACAAAGGGATTTAACTCCTAAATGGCAGAGGATTGAGCAGTGAGGCTGCAGGGGCATGTTCTATACACCAAAACTGCTTCATTAAGCTAAAGTTGTTCAGGTGACTATAGCTTCCCTTTAAGTGCCACTGAGATGGTTTGCCATCTGACTTCTCCTGAACCTTTTCTCTGATCCAAAGTGCTTTCGTGTGCAATGCGGCTATAACAAGAGTAAGGAAAACAACATCTGCGCACATGTGAACGATTTTATGTAATGTTGTTGTCTCAGAACATGTTATAATGTATTCTGTCTTTTTCATTAAAATTTTTTTGAGCCTTCTGTATCCTCACCTCTCTCTGTTGCTGAACCAAAGTTTACTGTTTCTAATTAACGTTTTTGTTTCAAGGATGTAATGACAGTCATGCTGTGGTCACCCTTGTGATGGAGTCATTTGGTTTTGTGGTGATTTTATATTATTTATTGGCTCCAAGTTCCAAGTAATTCTTGCTTAGCAGGCTTCCTTGCGTTGATGTATGTAGATAACTTGCGGTGTTGATAGTTCGGGCTATGGAGATAAAATAGGGTGTCACATTCCATAGGAAGGGGCATGAACATGGAACCTTGGTCTGTGTATACATTTGAGGAGGGTGTTTTCCCAGTCTGTATTGTCAAGATGTACAGCTAAAAGGCATTACGTATTCATGTAAAAATAATAAGAAAGCTCTTTTGCTACAAGCAGTATCACTTCTGAATTAAAAAAAATCAGACATTGCAACTATTAAAAAAAATGTTTAAATTGATCATTAAAATCCTGGAATGAATGAATGAATGAAATTTTGTCTTGTTGACATATTGTACTGTGCTACAGAATATGTTGGTGTTATATAAGTAATTGTAATTCAATTCCTCCCTGTAATCTATTTTTGACATTTTGCTTACCCGATTCTCCTTATGATGTAAATTTCATTCAAGCATGACATGTCATTAGGGTGTCCAACTGGGAGTTTTTTCGTTGTTATATTTTATTTAATTTTATTTAAAAAAAGTAATTTTTAGAGGAACAAACAAAACCTATAGTGGTTATGGTACCAGGACTGCTCTGGCAATCTCCCAGTGTAATTTCTCATACGGTTTTAAAACAGTTTAACAACTTAACTGTATCACTGTTTGTGTGTGTGTGTGTGTGGTGTAATGGCTGTGTTGTGTATGTGTCTGCTAGATGTGTGTTACATGTGTTTTGGCTGTGTATGGGGTATCAGTGTGTATGATGTAAGTGGCAATCCATGTGTGGCTGTGCGTAAATCGCTTTGAGTGATTTGTGTTGCAGTGCATGATGTGTGGGAGTGAAAGATATGTAGGTAGCTGTAAGAAATTATTATTATTATTGCCATTTATATAGCGCCAACAGATTCCGTAGCGTTTTACAATGTTATGAGAGGGGGATTTAACTATATAAATAGGACAATTACAAAAAACTTACAGGAATGATAGGTTGGAGAGGACCCTGCTCAAACGAGTTACATTCTATAGGAGGTGGGGTGTAAAGCACAATAGGACAGGAATTTGCAGTCAAGGTTGGCTGCTCTTTAGGAGATAGCAAGAGACAGGTATGTGAGGTAGAGGTTTATCTGGGAGGCCATAAGCTTTCCTAAAGAGATGGGTTTTAAGGCACTTCTTAAAGGATGCAAGACTAGGGTCTAGACTAGAGACTAGAGAGTCTGATGGCGGTAGGCATGCTATTCCATAGGACGGGAGCCACCCGCGAGAAGTCCTGCAAGCGTGAGTTGGCCTACAGGTGCGGACAACAGACAGGAGGTGGTCACGGGCATAGCGGAGAGACCGAGAGGGGACATACCTATGGATCTGTGAAGAGATATAAGAGGGGCTAGAGTTGTTCAATGCTTTATAGGTGTGAATTAGTACCTTGAATTGACTTCTATAGCATACAGGAAGCCAATGTAAGGCCTGACAGAGGGGTGAGGTGTGAGAGAACCGACTAGAGAGGAAAATCAGTCTGGCAGCAGCGTTCGTTATGGACTGTAGCGGTGCAGTACGGCTTTTGGGAAGTAATAGGTGTACCTGTGTATGGTGTCTATGTGTGTGGGGGCTGTATGTGGGTCGCTGTAAGTGATGCTGTATGTTGGTAGCTTAGTGTGTTTTGTTTTGCCAAGTGCACATTAGAATTGATTTTTCTTTTTTTTTTAAATGCTAATTTTGCCTTGGCGGCTATGATCTTAATTGCCTGGTGGTCATAGCATTGTTCCTTGGTGATCCAGTGGGGTTGTGATTTTGGCCCTGCTCCCTGGTGTCCCAGTTTGGCTGTGATCATGGACCAGTGGGACTTTCATAGGTGGAAGGATAGGCACTATGGTGTGGAGAGATAGGGGCTGTAGTCGGGAGAGATTGAGGGGCTGTGGCTGGTGGTGGTGGGGGGGGGGGGGAGGGGGAGATGGATTGGGGTTGCTGGGCAAGTATGAAAACAAAAAATTTTTGTTTTACAAATAATTAAAGTTTATTCCACCTTCCCTTGTGGCTTATCTTGAGCCAGGGAAAGGGGATTCCTGATCTCTAGTGGGAGTTGCATCTTGTTTGCACCTGTAGTGATTGCAGACTTCTCATTCTGTCCGGCACCGGGGAAAGTATCAGCACATTGCCCTGGTGACCCATGCAAAGCTTTGATATAGTAGAAGGAGCAAAGAACTTGATCTGTACCCACAGGAGCATTAGGGTAATCAAGCTGATGAGAGAGATCGTAGATCACCCCACCAGCCATGAACCTTCCTCAGTGAGCCAGTAGCTGGCCTTTATTCTCATGTGCTGACCTCAGCGGCGCAATTTGAATTTACTTGTGCACACGTTATACACTCTGTGCGAATGTCTATCATTCTATAGTCTCCTTGGTCTTTGTGCCATCCTTTCATCAACTTCTCCCAAGTAAAACTTTTTCCCACTCCTTGTCTTTATCAGGCATGTCTTCTGTATTTTCGTCATCGATAATCTACCCATTACACATTCAGGATGCAGCTTCCTGTATTCTCCTTCATTTATCCCTATCAACTACTGTCACCTTCCTACTGCAGCAGTCCCACTGGTATCCTGTCTACCAAAATTATATATTAACAATTTGTATTCTCTTATACAAATCCCTCTCTTACACAAATCCCTCTACAACATTTCATCCTCCCCTCACTTTCCTATACCCACCTCTTCACTTCCACAGTTCTACAAGCCCATACTCTATCTCCGTTCTCCTCATTGTCTCTAAGATCTCTAACACTCTAACATACTTGTTCAACTGGCCATCAGCCTCATTACGTGTCTTCAAAACCTTATTTACAAATGTTGGCTAAAGATATTATGAGGAAGTGGTTTACATAGTAACACTGTAACTAGTTGTGAAGGACAATTTTAGTTTTGGTCATGTGAGCATTTATTTTGTTTGTTTGGTTCTTAAATACCAGTATCACATGAAAAAAACTCCAAAAATAAGTGTCTTAAAGCATGTCTCACATCCCTTGACAGCTCTATTAATATCAGGTCTCCTTTGCTCAGTTTTACAGCATAATTGCAAACGTATGTGTCCCATATGCTCGGAATACAATAGCAAACCATAATGTTCTGACACTTCACATTTGCTGTCTTCTCGTATCTAGTTCATCATCAAAGAACTTTGCACCCACTCCCAGGCCATGCTTATTAAGCAGGCTGTAAAAACGCATTGATGCCTCCCCCAAAAACGGGGGAGGCAAAGGAGTTGCCCAAACATCAGTCTCTGTGCAGATGAAGTACTAAAGTAAATTTGTCTTAGCACTGTATAGGATTTTTCATTTCCAAGACCAAGCTTAGCAGCTGATACAACATTTCGGAGATTTAAGAAAGCGGTGATTTTTGTGACGAACTTCAATGTAAGGTCATGGTTGAGCCTTTTTATATTTTTGTGAAAATACAGAAATACACTGTCTGGAATTTGTAATAGTTATTGCATTTTTGTTCTTTATTATTTTTTAATGTGTCTGGCCCCCCCCACTTCCTTGCAAAAAGACTGCTTGTCGAATTTTGTATAATTTTTCCCTTTTGAATTCATACACATAAAAGTAAAGCGAAATTTGTGGGAAAAAATACAATAGTGTACATAAGCATTCTTGTGAACAATAAGTGGCAAGTCTCTATGGTGTGGCCTGCCATGCCAAATTAAAAAATCTAATTATTTAGTTCACACTCCTAATGAGAGATTAAGCCCTCTAGAAAGATGTGAGTAAACAAACACATGAACCTTATACTGGTAAAGAAAAAGGAGAGTAATACATAGAGGATTAAAATATATAGGGATTTCTGTGCCAAAACTACAAAATCAGAAAAATGTAATTTCTGTTTTGGGTTTATCTCAGGGATTGTGATGTCCCGAACTGTTCGCCGGGAACCGTTCGCTGGCGAACATAGCTTGTTCGTGGCGAACATAGCTTGTTCGTGGCGAACGCGGCGGGCGAACATATGCGATGGTCGGTCCGCCCCCTATTCATCATCATTGAGTAAACTTTGACCCTGTACCTCACAGTCAGCAGACACATTCCAGCCAATCAGCAGCAGACCCTCCCACCTCCATGACGAATAGGGGCGGACCGACCATCGCATATGTTCGCCCGCCGCGTTCGCCACGAACAAGCTATGTTCGCCATGAACAAGCTATGTTCGCCACGAACAAGCTATGTTCGCCGGCGAACGGTTCCTGGCGAACATTTCGGGACATCACTACTCAGGGAAGTTGTTGTGAAGAAAAGAGACCTCAGCTAACCTTTTCTTCTATGTTTTGTGTATTTAATTTCCCTTTCCTGCCTATAGTAGTTTATCCGTTCGGCAGTTTGCATCTACCGAACCACGACCTCCCTCCTTGCTTGTTGTGATCTGAAGCACCGACAATTAAGTGTTCCCTGGGTGGCTGTTGTTCGTATAGCCGAACGCCACGAGGAAAAGAAAACGGCGGCCATCTTGTTCGCACGAGGCGAGTCAGCGGGACTTGGTCGTCGAGTGTCTGGAACTAAAATCGGACACTCGACCGTGCGAAGTACCGCTGAAAACTACCGAACGGCCGGTTCTCCCACTTGCCGAACACCCAGAAGAGCGGCATTCGGTAGTTATATCCGTATGAACCAGGGGAACAATCGCTCCTATGAGCCAGGAGGGTATTTTCGGTACTTTTGACCGCTTTCGCCTTTTTCCCCAATTGACCGACCCCACACACTGAATTCGTGGAACTGTTTTGGGCAGGAGCCTCGTGTGTGGTCGGTAAACTAAGACTTCCACACTTTTTAAGAACCCCTGAACCGATCTGGGTGAAATTTGGATATGTTTGCCTCCCAGATCGGGGCTATCAGGGGATATGTATTTTGTGGGGATACCTGGTGGGGAAAGGGGTGTTCCAATGTTTGGGTAAAATGTGTGCCCTCTGCCTGGAGATAATTGATTTAACCTTTAACTTATCTCACTATCTTCCAGGCAGAGGAAGGGGCGTGTAGTAAGAAAATACTGTACAGTGATTGGTGATATGTTTGTTTGTTTTGGGAGGTCCTCTTGCATGAGGATCCCCATAAAAGCCAGCCTGTTTCAATAAAGCTTTAGTTCTGTTACACCCTTCATGAAGTCTTGGCTCATGTTTGGGGAAAGGATACTCTAACTACTGGGAAGGATTGTCGTGAAGCTGTATTCATCTCTACCCCCTGCTGGAGCTATGATCACTTATACTCAGCAGCTGAAAAAGGAACAAGGGACCGCAGCAACATCTCCCCTGCAGGTCTTAACAGTTGTTATGGTGCTGAAGTCCTGGATATTATCTTACTTTATAGTTTTAAACTAGTTAGGAGCATACCTGTCTCATGGTTTTCTCAATAGGAAGCTAGTGATTGCTAGTTAGTGATTATCAGCCTTTCACTGGCGCCCAGTCCAAGTCTTTCTCATTAAGGAGAAGAGGGAAGAATGGACAGGGGACGTCTACACAGCTTTATGGTTAAACCATTCATAGACGGTTTAAAGCGGCTCTGGGGTCTTTGCCCCCCAAATGGTGACTGCTCCGCTTACATTACAGTGGGCGCGGAGTGCAGGGGAAGGTAGTTTTTACGTACCTGAATCTGTACATCATAGGCACCACCATCTTCTTTCACAAGTTCCTCTTCAGTTCCTGGTGTTTTGTCTGCTAGGAGCAAACGTCAGAGATGTACTCTCGCATATGCGTGACCGTGGTATCCTTCATAGAAAAGATAGAAATGCATAGATAGAAATAAATATTCTATATCTATTTATTTATATCTATCTATTTCTATCTATCTATCCATTTCTAGCTATCTATCTATTTCTATCTACACTCACACACACTCAGAAAAACGATAAAAAAACAGTCTCCCAAACTGGGTGAATGTGTTTGTGTCTACCAGATATCAAAAATAGGGGATAACCCTGGTTAAACGTAAGTAAACAAAAAAAAGGATGATCGAGGGTTCACACAAGTAGACCCAAGATCATTGTATGGATATCTTAGTGAATGGTCTAAATAAATTAAATAAACATACTTTATTGTTTACAAATATACAAAATAAACAATACCTAATCACTCAAAAGAAAAAAATATGTGAATCCTAGAGTGGAACTATAGAAGCTCAAAAATTGTCAGAAAAGCATATGGAGCAGTCCAGCGTCAAAAAACTAGAGCAGGGGTAGGCAACCTTTTAGTAGCACTGTGCCGATATAGGAATGTGATGTCCCGTAGCGCGCCGGTCCTATTTTTTTAAATTGAGGTGTGTATGCTGCCGTATTCTGCTTGTGTTATTTTTACTGTAATTGCTTTGTATCATTGTATTTGTGCGTATATGTGCTATTATATTGTACATGTTCATTAGTAGTTTGTGGTATCGTGTATGATACATATGAATGTGGGATGTGTATGAGGGCTGCTTGTGGAATTGTGTGTGGTTGGATATGTCACATTGTGTGTTTGGTAGGGTGTGTATATGTGGGGCTGTTTGGGGTATTGCATGTGAGAGGCTGCATGTTGGGTTGTGTGCATGTATGTGGATTGTTAGCGGGTCATGTTTGTGCGTATTGTGTGTATGTTTGCGTGTGGGCTGTTCGTATTATTTGTATGAGGGGGGGGGGGGGGGTTATTCTGGTTTTCCATGTATATCTAGCAGTGTGGGTGGCTTCCCTGGGTTCCAGTGGGGACCGGGCTGGCCAGGTACAGGTCAAGGACAGGAGCAGTAACAGCAGCTGCAGGCTGCTCTACTACAGTGTGGATTCCCATTCACAAGTGCTGGGAGGAAGTGATCTGAGATCACTTCCTCTATGTGCTGCAATGCATAAATTGAGGATTGTCCTTCATCACCTTTTCATATTAGCAGATATCTGAAGTTTCACTGGGACTCCTTCTAGGCCAGAGCCTGTTTGGCTCTAGCAGCCTTTAGTGCCGTGCAAAGACACCTTGAGTGCCGTGCATGGCACTAGTGCCGTAGGTTGCCTACCCCTGAACTAGAGGAAAGATAAAAATAATGCCGGTGGCTAATCCTATCTGAGGGATGGATACAATAACCACCTTGAAATTAAACAAATTCTATTATACCCTTAAAAAATGTATCGAGCTGGCTGTGGCTACAGAGTAACTACACAGTTTCAAATAGTGGAGAGATGTCCCAATAGTAGAGTTTAAGTATAATCCCGTCTAGTGTTTGACAGGGATAGAACTAGCATCAATATTGCAACTATTAACAAGGGACACTCACTCACTCACTCTCTCCCTCACTCACTCTCTCCCTCACTTACTCTCCCTCACTCACTCACTCTCTCCCTCACTCACTCTCTCCCTCACTCACTCTCTCCCTCACTCACTCTCTCCCTCACTCACTCTCTCCCTCACTCACTCTCTCCCTCACTTTCTCTCTCCCACACTTCCTCTCTCCCACACTCTCTCACTCCCACACTCTCTCACTCCCACACTCTCTCACTCACACACTCTCTCACTCACACACTCTCTCACTCACACACTCTCTCACTCACACACTCTCTCACTCACACACTCTCTCGCTCACTCTCACTCATTCTCACTCACTCATTCTCACTCACTCATTCTCACTCACTCATTCTCTCTCACTCATTCTCTCTCACTCATTCTCTCTCACTCATTCTCTCTCTCATTCTCTCTCACTCATTCTCTCTCACTCATTCTCTCTCACTCATTCTCTCTCACTCATTCTCTCTCACTCATTCTCTCTCACTCATTCTCTCTCACTCACTCTCTCTCACTCACTCTCTCTCTTAATTTTTTAAATAAGTTTACTTACTGTTTGAAGTCAGTAGATCCTCCTGCTCGGTCTCCTGCCTCCTGCCTTCTGCCTTCGGCCTGTCAGCCCGAGCCCACACTGTGTACAGGAGAACCTTATCTCCCACACTGTCGGCTCTGATTGCTGACAGGCACCGAGTTACTACAGGACATAGGAGGCGCATTTACAGTGCCTCCTGTGTCCTGGTAGCACGTTTGATGTCTTCAGCCAAGCGTGAAGACGTCAAACGTGATGAATGCGAATTAGGCAGCAGTTTACTCGGAAGTTTCTCTGGTGGCCGTCTGAGTGACTGCCACTGGAGGTGTTCCTAGCTTTCAAGGTAAACACTGTATTTTCTCAGAAAATACAGTGTTTACATGAAAAAGGCTGCTGAGAGCTATTGTATCCACCTGATCCCATTAAGCTGAAGTTGTTCAGGTGACTATAGTGTCCCTTTAAGCACACAAGTCCCCATAAATACATACATTTGGGTATACTTTCCATTTTGTGGTTTTCATCACAAGCATTCTTCTGTAACAAAGGAACTCACAATACCCAAATATATCACACCAAGGGCTTGACAAAGCTGTTACAAGATACATTTAGGAGAATTTCCCCCAGTTTGAACCACATGCCACATGAATATGAGTGAGGTGCTTTTTGAGATAAGTGCAAATATCATGACAGCACCCATAAATCATTCACATGGAATACACAATAAAACCAGCTATGCACCAATATGACATACTGTACCCATAATTTAACCACAAGGCAGCCACAAGCATCCAGATGACAGTTCAAATGCAGCATGCTTTATATATTTATACTGGGTTACACAATCTCTTTTTAACACTGTGCTCTTGCGTTGGCTTGTATCACGTTCCAGTGTTCCATACTGAATATTAAGGACACTTTTGGTATTGTGCTGCTTCTTCACACAAATTAGGCAGGTGAATGCCAAGGCAACAGGACACAGTTCCTAGTTGCTATGACAACCTGGGATTTGTCAAAACCCTGTCACCCAAGCTAAAGGTCTTGCATCGTTTGTTCAGGTTTGTAATTTTTTTTCCCTTTTTCTTGCTATCCTTCAATATTTATACAACTTCAATAGGTTTACTAATAGACAACAAAAGTGCACTGTTACAGAAAGGAAGGGCCACTGAACAATCAAAGAAAGCCGGGTAGAAACGTTGGGGAGTAGAGTTGCCTGCGAGATGGACTTTCCATTTGTTAATTCCTGACAGTGTGAAAAGGTTGTAGATATGAAGGGGTTGATGGCACTAAAAAGTTAATTGAAATCTTAGGCCAAAATGGTTGAACAATAAGCATTCTTCAATTTGACTATGTTTCTTAGCCTGCTATTGGCCTAGAACTTGAAATTCACTTTGAATTGCCATTTCACACAAGACCTTCCAAAAGCCTCCCAACATTCCTGATTTTGTCGGGACTTTCTGATTTTATGGTCCTGTCCTGTCTTTGCTCTTTGGTGTCCCACTTCTGGAGACACCAGGGCACTGTCTCCAAAAAGCTCATGCTCATGCTACACTCTGGGCATTAGAACCCCGCAGAGGCCACTGAAACAGTACTGACGCATGGTCCGCCCTTGGTGGGCTGGCTTGCTTGATTGCCAGCCAGCCTTGCGTGCACTCCTGCCAGGCTGAGCTGCCAGTTCCTGATTCACCCTCTTTCTCATTTGACACAAATCTGTTCATGTTGTCCAACATAATCTGATAAAATAGGAAGGTCAGGTGTAGAATGGTTTGAAAAGGGCTATACAAATACAAATTTAGGGTTTACAAATTAGGTCATACAAATTTAGGGTTTTGTTCACCCATCCAGAGTATGGGGTACTTTGAAAAGCTATAGAAATCTTTTTTGCTTTCTTGTTAAGTGGAGAACATAACGAAGCTCATACCAGATTTTATTAGAAATGTTAATACCAAGGTAAGCGCGGTATGAATTGGGTAAAGTAAAATAGTTGGCTTTTGAGAACAAATATAAAAATCCACTGTGTTCTAGAACTGAGAACCTCAGTTTTGTCTTTCTGTCAGTTATTGTTGTAAGTGGTAACCAAAATAAATAACACTTTGCACCTGTCAGTCAGTATAGAGACATCCCTACAATGTATATCAAATATTTCCATTGAAACAGCAATAATCAATTGTCAGGAGGGAACTAGTAAAGTTTAAAAGGAGAAACAAGATGTCTCCTCCATTGAATTGTATGCCTTGGCTGTGCCAGGAACAAACTGGGCTGTGGTGTTAATTTATAAACCAAAACATGCATTTGAAAGAAAATGGAACATCACTTTTAAAAGTGCTAACACCAGTTATGACATTAGCGGATATTTCATCTGATTAAAGGACCACTATAGTGCCAGGAAAACATACTAATTTCCTGGCACTATAGGGTCTCTAGGTCCCCCCCAGCCTCAGGGCCCCCCTCCCGCCGGGCTCTAGGGGTGGAAGGGGTTAAATCTTACCTGTTTTCGGGAACTCTCCTCCTCCTTTTCGCCGTCATCGGCTGAATGCGCATGCGCGGCAAGAGCCGTGCACGCATTCAGCCAGTCCATAGGAAAGCATTGTCAATGCTTTCCTATGGACGCTGGCGTCTTCTCACTGTGAAAATCACAGTGAGAAGCGCGGAAGCGCCTCTAGCGGCTGTCAATGAGACAGCCACTAGAGGCTGGATTAACTCATAGGTAAACATAGCAGTTTCTCTGAAACTGCTATGTTTACAGCAGAAAGGGTTAATCCTAGATGGACCTGGCAACCAGACCACTTAATTGAGCTGAAGTGGTGTGGGTGCCTATAGTGGTCCCTTAAACATGTGGATTTGTAAATTATACGATTCAGTTTCTATATGTGTTTTTTTTTTATGGCATGGTGTTAGATAAATTCAG
The DNA here is from genome assembly GCF_036172605.1 of Pelobates fuscus. Taxonomy (NCBI): domain Eukaryota; kingdom Metazoa; phylum Chordata; class Amphibia; order Anura; family Pelobatidae; genus Pelobates; species Pelobates fuscus. The sequence goes on along the minus strand of NC_086320.1, from coordinate 315,169,202 downwards.
TTTGATACAAAATTCCTATTCCTTCCTGAATTTCCAATCCCTCTTGTTTATGTATGTCTCCCACATTCCTGGGATAACTTGTGTTTAGGGAGTGGTGTCTGCAAATTGCAATGAGACAGCTGGAATTTGAAAAGGAAAAAAAATGTTGCTGAATATTCGAAAAAAAAATTCTCTATATAGTTTCTGTAACCGGGTACTCTGAAACTGACCCATTCTTTCTCATGCATCCTTAAAGGGAATTGGCATAAAATAAAAGAACTTTAGCTCTTTTAAAACGCTGGAAATTCAATAATACGTTGTAATAGCAGTTTTGCTAGCAAATGTATAGATTTGAAGAAAAACTTCCCAAGTTAGCTGTTTAGGGAGTATAGGAAGTGAGTGATATGACATCACTCTGTTCAGACGCTGGCAATGAACCCAGCATGTCAGTCATGGGTGAGGTTTGCTCCGCTTAGGTAAGTGTCCTCAAGCAAGGCAAACGAAAGATGACCCCAGGAGGAGCAAGGTGGGTGTTACAGAAGTAACTAATGAGAGCTAACAGTAGTAGGAGCTTGCAGCTGTCCTAGAGGCTAAGAGGAGGCTGGGAGCAACATCTGGAGGTCTCCAAATAAGAAGTCAAACCATTGTTCAACTACTAACATTGGAGAGGGGGGCACCAGGGCAGTCCTAAACCATATCCACTACAGCATGCAATAGTGGTTATGGTGCTTAGAATGTTTCTTTAAGCTAGTTTAGGGTTTTCCAGACATCTAGAATGCTATGATGCCTCTCTTACTACTAGTCGGGCTATGTCACTTTTTGTTTACTCCTTGCACTGTTTATCCATCCTGTACTATCAGTCACCCCTGCTGTGCATGACCGTGTTAAGTGTGTATCTTTTAAAGAGGCACACTGTATTTTCATTCCTCAAATGGATGCATTATTTACACTTGTTTCTACCGATAAAATGAGAGTTTAAAAAAAAAAAAATATATATATATATTTTGTCTCATTGGATAGTTGCCACGTGTCTACGTAAAAAGCGGGATGATGCATGGTATTAACATATGAGTCTAGTAAGTGCACAGGGACACAATACTTAGCATCCCGATACTGTGTTGTACTGTTAACATAAAGCAGTGCTCAAGTAATCTACACATTGTACAATCTATAATATATAAATACACACACATAGCTCTGGGTCAGCTCATCTGAACGTACGGCCTTCGACCCTGGCAATGTTGACTTCCTTGAATTCATAAACGCTGGGACACACCACCATCCCTATTTTAATAATTTTCCCCAAATTCACTAGTTAGGTGAAGTCCCAATTGCAGTTAGTGGATGTCATGCTAAGTGATCGGCGAATGCTTACATGCTATTTCAAATGTTTGTTCTCTGAGTTTTCTCTTGATTAGTGTTTTTTTTCCTCAGTGTTCTTTAGGCTCAGAAGTGGCTCTGCGAGTAGGAGGGGACTTCTACTTCGACCCACAACCCTCAGATTCTCCTGTGGATTTAGTCTTAATAGCTGGTGGAGTAGGAATCAATCCTCTTTTTTCTATACTACTGCATGTAGCGGATCTTCATGAAATACGGCAATCAACAGGACAGGGATTCCAAATGGGCAATGTAAAACTGCATTACACTGCGAAAAACACCAGTGAACTTCTATTCAAGGTAATGGTTGATATTTATAACCTTTCTTGAGTATTTTGTCGTCACTTACATTTACAGTGACCTAGTAGATTTCAATTTAACAACTAATCCTTCAAATAACTAAAACCACAATTCAAAACAAGAAAACAAAAATAGATCCTATGGTAAGCTACTAGAATAGCATTATCTGTGACTCTATAGAAATGGATATGTTGCTTCTTGGTTTACAAAGTAAAAAAAAAAAACCTCAACCATGTATACTTTTTAGATTAATAGATGTTTCTGAAGATACAGTTAAAGTGGTCCTTTTTTGGGTGGACTCAATGATCTGTAGATTGACATTCAGCATCCCGTACAACCAAGTCTATCCATGAAGAGTTTGTAGTGATTTGAACTCCTAACTCTAACTGATACCGCATTGTGGAGTGTCTTTCTTTGATTACAAGTTGATGGTGTGGCTTAGTTTTCTATTTTATGTGTATTTATTCTGCACACATAATAACTTTCATCGTCATCTTTGGGTAAAAGTACTTGCTGCTCAGAGTCTGGCAAGACATTGGCCATTAGTGTGCCTTGAGTACTAAGAAGGGAATTACTGATCTAAGCCTCTTTGGGTATGCTGAGCAAGTGTATATAACCTGCCTAGCTCCCTCTACTCTGAGCATTCCAGTGTTGCTATACTGTATAACATAATATGCCTAAAACTGGTGCTCTAGGTCAGTCCATCCCAAACATGTTTTTTTGGTAGATTGCTAGATGGGAATCCCAAGTTTAATGCTGACCCTTACTAAAAAGAACCTTGTAAACACTGCATTCAACCTGTTACACCCCAGAAGTCATCGTGTTTGTGGCACACTTTGAGGTGGCTTGAGGAACACCAGTGCGCCTTGGCAATCAGGTTGAAATGTACTAGGATACTGCTGGCACCAGCCCTGCACTAAGGGAATAGTTTGAAATAATCTCAGTGTATCACTCAGCAAATCACATGGAACTTTCCATAAGATTGTCTGAATGAGTTACTACCATTATTTCCAATGCAAGATCATTTTTTTCTTCAACAATTATAGTAAGTTATTAAATGGTCTGTGGTTTACTGCTGGAAATATCTTCTTAGGTGATGATTGAAGAAAAATTATTATGCGGTTCTCAACAGGGAAGCTGTGCTTGCTCAGCTCTCATTTCAAACATCACTGCATTGAAATATGTGCAAAAAAATATCCAATAGAAATTATCCTCCTAAGGTTTTCTTTCCATTGCTGCTTATATCCGTTCAATAAGTCTGATTCATGCTCAGGGGTATTTGTATACTATAGAAAGTTCAGCCCGGGCCTCAAGAAAATAATATAGGATTTGCAGAGTCGAAGTCTTGTGGAGTAGAAGATTCTCTTGGGCTAACGCTGTTACTAGAATTTTATTAAAATAATGGGACATCTCTTAATTCCATATTTTTGTAATGACAGTAATCAGGACCTTTGTAAACTTCCTTGTGGCTTTCCTAAGACCAAATAAAAAACTTGTGATTAAAAATAGATGTAACTGAATGAAAACCCCAAGAATTAATGCTTTTTTATTATTGATCATAATTCAGGATATAATTTCAGGATGAATGGCTGGAGTAATAGAACTAAGCACTTGACATTAAGATCTAGATTGAGTCTATTTTCTAGGTCGTGTGCTAAGAATATTGAAGTACTGAAGTACATTTTGAGAACTTGTTATCTATACAATTTGCCTCCTGGCAACCATTTGTTTTTATTTATTTTTTTCCAATATCTTGATTATTATTATTTTTTTATTGAGAATTTAAAGGTGCATCAAATAGAAATAGATCAAATTGGTATCACCAAGCAAGGTATATGTACAGAGGCTCATGCACGTACACAGTAATGCAATGATTGGCACTCAGACAAAAAAAAGTAACAGGGTATCATTAAAACTTTCTTGCACCAGGTGACCAGTATTGGTGAGAACTAGCATGACGAGGAGAAAGCCGCATACTGTGCAAATTAGTAGGTAGATATAACTCTAGCCCAAGCTTTCTAGTGCCAGTAAGCCTATGGGACATTTCATCATATAATTTTGTAGTCTTTATTTATCAACTTCCATAGAGAGAGAGAAAAGGTAAGTTAGGTGGTTTCAACTCACCCACAAAACTAGATTTGATTTCTTCCAAAACATGCATTGCCGATCTCTAGATGTAACTCAGAGGGCATCAGGGGTCAGATCAAGTATTCATACTTGCTCACTAGTTGGCTAGCTGAATTAGTAGTGAGTGGATGCATGACCAGGACTCCGTCAGTACAGGACATCCAAATTATATGGAGAATGGAACCTACTTCATCCTAACATCTCTAGCATTTAGCAGAAGCATTTTGATAAATATGTGAGCGATGCTGAGGTACTTCCTGACAACCTTTTTCCGATGCCTTATTTTCTCTACATGGAGAGGCAATAGCCTGGAACCACCTAAACAACAGTAAAACTCTTAATAGGTCTCAAACGGTCTTCAACCTCTTATCGCGTAGTCATTTGTCTAAGGAAGTTCCACACAATGTGCTATTTAAGTTCTTGTAAGATGCTCTGAAATCTTGTTTGGTATGGCCCAAGTTGTGCATTAGGCTTGTTTCCTAACGTCCAGCAACACTGTATAATTTTATCAAATACTGCAATGTAGGTAGAAGTATGTGCCCACGGTTGCATAGATGAACACACATCTGTTATGCTGGCTCACAATGGCGTTTGTCCTGTACATTGAAATTTAGATAAATACTTTAAAATTATTTTAAATTCTAGTAATTTAATTTCCAAGTAAGCTACTGGTTTATTTCTATATTTAGAAACATAATTTTAGTCTTTTTTTTTTTTTTTTGTAAATGTGTCCTGTTGGTGTTTATTATCGACAAAAGCTCTGCCTGGGTGCATGTTTTATTGTATGTGTAAGTATTGCCCAGTGGGATAGGGAGAAACCATATCTCGGGGAAATGGTCTGAACAAAAGACTGCAAACTGCTTTCTGTAGCTCATTTGTTGACTGCATTCAATTTGTAAGGAAATGTGCTGCCTATGCCACCTTCGCAGCTGCTCAGAAGAGAAAATCAACAGCTTTAATGCTTCTAAAATGCAAATCTGTGCTTTTACAAATAGTTGTCAGGGAGGTAAATTTACTACGATTTAGGACCAAGGTTTTACAAAGGTTTTATTATTGCAATTTGACTTGTCCAAACTAGAATATGACTAAACATGTATTATTTCACTTTTCCATATAACTGGTGAATTTGTCTACATTTGCTAAATTAGACATAATATTCTTAGTGAATATAAGCTCCTTTTAAATCGGAATTCCAGCTGTTCTCCAGTGATGGAATGACTCAATTATTTGATGGTCTCCTGGCATTTCTGGTTTGTTTTGACTTATGGTTGGATGTCCCATATGAAGGTTTGCGTGTATTTCCACCTTTTCAAACATCAGGGATAATGAAACGTCACGTATAAGTAGTTGTGAATTTTAATCCTAAATATGTGTGAATTTAAGTAAATTCTGTAATCTGTTTTCAAATATTACAGTATGAAGTAAGCACATAACTGCTACAGCTCATTGAAGCGGTTGTGGTGCAAGACTTTTATTTGGTGCTGTTGTCTCTGTTTGTGTCAAATAATTTGAGTGGTAAAATAAAAAACTTGGGCTGTCCTGGGACCTATACCTTGTCACCTTTGCTGTAGATTGGCTTGTCCAAACTTGGTTGTCAATAAAATGCTAAACTGCCTCCAATACTCTGTTATTGCCTTGCAAAGCTGGGTGGGCCAATGCAGACATTTATTTCTGAATTAGCGGAGCCAGAGCAGAGGATCCAAGCAGAGCACTTGTTTTTGTAAAACCACTCAAACAATTGAACACAACCCGGTGAGATGGCGCCCATGAACTCTTCAACTTAACTACTGCCATGAGCTATAGTGGTTATGGTACATATTGTGCCACTTTAATTACTTACAGTGATTGAATCAATGCATCTCTATGGGGAACATTCAGCTCCTCCATGCAGAGTGTGGAGATTCTGAATGTCATTGCTGCACACTGTGCAGCTCTGGACTAGGAATCACCTGTAGTAGCCGTCTGACTGTCACAAGAGATGTTCCTAGACAGCAATGTAAATACAGCCTTTTCTCTGAAAAGGCAGTGTTTACATTGAAAAGCCTGCAAGGTCAGGCTATAGACACCAGAACCCCTACATTTTAGCTGGCTCCTAGATTATCTAGGTTCCTTTTCAAGAAGTGTTTAGGAAGCCAATGCAGGTCACATCCAAGGAGGTGTAGTTAGTAGAATTGAGCAGTGAGACTGCATGGGTTTGTTCTTTTTTTTTTTTTTTTTATATAAATATAAGGATATGAATATTGAGCTTATATTGGAGCTGTTATTGTTTTTTTATATGTTTGTTTTATCTTGTGTTTTATTTTTATTTATTTTACTTTTTTCTGGAATGGAGATATGTATTTACAGTTGTAAAGAAAATTATCAATACAAATGAAATATTGGGAAAAAAGAGACTGCATTGGCATGATATTTATACCAAAATTGCATAATTAAGCTAAAGTTGTTATGGTGCCTATAGTGTCCCTTTAAGGACCAAACACTAGTTTTTGCAGTGATCGCAGCCTGGCCCCTAAAGACATGATACTGACATGCAAAATCCTGCTTATTTACTTCAGCAATTCCATGCAACCTTGAAGTCATTAAAGGACCACTATAGGCACCCAGACCACTTCAGCTTAATGAAGTGATCTGGGTGCCAGGTCCAGCTAGGGTTAACCCTTTTTTCTATAAACATAGCAGTTTCTCTGAAACTGCTATGTTTCTCTGAAACTGCTATGTTTATATTTGGGTTAATCCAGTCTCTAGTGGCTGTCTCATTGACAGCCGCTAGAGGGCTTCCGCGCTTCTCACTGTGAAAATCACAGTGAGAAGACGCCAGCATCCATAGGAAAGCATTCTAAATGCTTTCCTATGAGACTGGCTGAATGCGCGCACGGCTCTTGCTGCGCATGCGCATTCAGCCGAAGAGGAGGCAGAGAGGAGGAGGAGAGCTTCCCGCCCGGCGCTGGAGAAAGAGGTAAGTTTAACCCCATCCTCTCCATCCAGCCCAGCGAGAGGGGGACCCTGAGGGTGGAGGCACCCTCAGGGCACTATAGTGCCAGGAGAACAAATATGTTTTCCTGGCACTATAGTGGTCCTTTAATGAAATAGGACATTCAACTTTGGAATGGAATCCATAAAGACCATGCAGTTATGGTGGAATAGATCCTTACTGGTCTTTTTTGTGGTTACACAAACTTTGAGCAGTCGTCCATACGTTCTCATACACATTCTATAAATATTAATCTGTAGATAGATTTAAATATTATAATTCTAAACTAGCATGGATTTCTTCAGAACTGTCTGCAGTGTCCAATTCTTTCTACAAGTTGTGTGCACCCTCGTATATAACCGTACTGTAAATCAAGAAATTAAATCACAAAAAGCAATGAGCAAACCACTGAGTGGCAGAAGGTTTCTGGGAAAGGGATTGGAGTACACCTAATGAGTATTCACAGAAATACTGACTGCCGATATTATCACCGTAAGTGAAATATCATCCGCTGACTAGTATTCTGAAATGCCATTCTCTGTACTGTTCCTTTAAGACCTCCTCCGAGCCACCATTTCTTACAGTGAACTTTCAAGTCAATAGAACACCGACTAATAATGCAACTGATTGAATGGGAGACTTCGCATTATTCCATTGTTCTACTGCTTCAAGGCCCTGCATGTTGCCATTTTTAATTTGTGCCAATTTTCTGTTGCAAGAATAACAATAATTGTCCCTCCAGTGAGTATGATTCCTTTCCAAATCTATACTCCGTGGGGAGCTGTGTGTTTTGTATTCACCGTTTGCTCGGAATATGCTAGTTAATCTCTATCTGTTTAAATTTTCAGAAAAACATTCTCAGTTTGGTAAACAACTTTCCTGGAAGGATTTTGTGCAATTTTCATGTCACACAGCAGAGTTCCCCGATTTGTTCAGAGCTCCAGCCATATATCACTGGTAAGTTGCTTATTGTCCTTGGAGACAGTTCCAAAGTATCTCTTACGTTGAAGGGACGCAGTTCAGGGATGCAGTGTCCATTTAATTTATGGAATGAGGGGGATTCCTGCAATTCGTTATTTATGGCTCTACTATAGATATAGGCAACAGGAAGACATAATATCCGTTGCAGCCATAGTTTATCCATTTTTCTACACACTTTTTAAAACGCAATCTATCTTTTATCTCTCGATTTGTCTCTCTCTCTCTTTCTCTCTCTGACTCTGTAAATTGCAGTTAGTTAAATCAGTCAGTTAATGATCACAGTAAATTTGATCATGTTTGATATAATTAATGACAATTATAACGTTTTCTTAGCTTGGAAACTGTTTGGTATTTAACAAAAGTGCTCTAAAAGGGCAAGCCCTATGAAAAGAATTTCTTTATGCATTAAATATATTATATTATGCAATTGTATAGTGCTGAGAAGTGTGCTATTTTTTATTGTCTACATAATGCAGCAAATAAAGAAATATATAATTATATCTTAGATCATTTTTAGATGCTAATAAAGAGAGTATATTCAAAGGGACACTATAGTCACCAGAACAACTACAGCTTATTGTATTTGTTCTGATGGGTAGAATCATTACCTTCAGGCTTTTTGCTGTAAACACTGTCTTTTCAGAGACAATGCAGTGTTTACATTACAGCCTAGGGATAACTCCAGTGGCCAGTCCTCAAATAGCTACTAGGGGTGCTTCTTGAGGCAGTGCTGTACTGCCATTCAGTGTATCCACCCTCTGCATGCAGACATTGGTTCAATGCATCTGTATGAAGAGATTATGATTGGCCAGGGCTGTGTTTGGCTTGTGCTGGCTCTGCCCCTGATCTGCCTCATTGACAGTTTCAGCTAATCCTATGGGAAAGCATTGTGTTTGGCTCACATAATCACTTTTGATGATGTCAGGCATGCAGGCAGATAAGGGACAGAGCCAGCAGCAGAAGCAACAACCTTTAATACAAGTAAAAATCTTACTATATTTAGGGAGACAAAGAGTGGACAAGGGGGCGAGATGGTGTTTTTAACACTATAGGGTCAGGAAAACAGGTTTGTATTTCTGACCCTATAGTACTACTTTAATTGGAAACCATAGGCGTTTATTTACTAAACCTGATAATTGACAAATGGATTGCAAATTACAGGCCAAAATAGCCAAACTGGACAGTAAAATTATTTCAGTTTTTATACTTTGGCCAGAAATTTGCAGTTGTCAGTTTAATGAATAACATCTTTATTTTAGATATACAGTTTTAAACACCGTTATCGGCAGTTTATAAATCTTATGACCTTAAGATCTTTTTTTTGTTTTGTTTTTTAATCAGGCAGATTCTTGCAACATAACTGTTGTAAAGTGTCACTGATGTTGTGATACAGTAAGCATGATGTATTTTCTTTGTGGACAACTCATCAATTGAGTACATCCATACACAGGTCTTGTTTGGAAATTCTGTTTCTTGGAGGCAAAAGATCCTCATTGGTACTTAAGGTGAAGGAATTTCACACCTTTTTGTTGGGCCATGCTAGCAAATAAACCAGTGTTTTATAGAGGCATATGGCAGATTTTTATTGGCTGCAGCTTGTTGAACTTTATAGAAAACGTTCTACTTAATTTTAATTGACTCTACGAGTGAAGTTTTCTCAGTAAGATTTATTTTATATAAAGTACATTAATTTGCAACCTGTTTCCAGCAGTAATTGAGTAAGACTGTTGTTCTGTGCCTTATTAAAAAGAGTGGCACAGCCATTCGTGAGACTAAAAATATTTTAGTAAACACCGAGAACTGGCATTTAGGCCTTGAAAAGGATCAGTGGGAGCGTTTTAATGATTGCAGACTGCAAGTGATCTACAGGGTCAAAGAACTGATTCAGTTTATTTCTATAAGCATAAATTTATAAAATGTTAGAGGATGTATCTCCTCTGGTTAGTGAATTTAAAGGAGCACAATAGGGTCAGGAACACAAACATGTATTTCTGACCCTACAGGGTTAAAATCACCATCTAGCTACCCTGGTCCCCTTATGCCTCCCTAAATATTGTAAAAATTTACTTGTATTCAAGTCAAGAGCTGCATGCTTTGTCCTTTAGACCTGCCTGCTGACATTAGCAGAAGTTGTAGCCTCATCCAATCAAAATGCTTCCCCATAGGATTGACTGAGACTGACAAAGAGGCAGAGGCAGAGCCAGCACAATTCAAACACAGCCCTGGCCAGCATTTACTCATAGAGATGAATTGAATCAATGCATCTCCATGAGGAAAGTTCAGTGTCTGCATGCAGAGGGAGGAGACACTGAATGTTTGGATGCATTTTAGGCAGCCATGACGCAGGACGGATCTCTAACAGCCATCTAAGGAGTGGCCAGTGAAGTTATCACTAGGCTGTAATGTAAACACTGCATTTTCTCTGAAAAGACAGTGTTTGCAGCAAAAAGCCAAGGTAATGATTCTACTCACTAGAACAAATTCAATAAGCTGTAGTTGTTCTGGTGACTATAGTGTCCCTTTATATAATGCTTGGAACATTCTTATGTAGACGCATTTTGCTAACTGTTTCCTGTTGATACAAATTCAGTAATAATTTACCAGTGAGTGTTATGTGAGAATATTTCATACATAGAGTGGAAGTTACTGAGGGATAAATCTTCTAAAACATTTTTGGGATCACTTGTATTAAAAGTAAACTCATAATTGACCATGAAAAGATATTGTATGTTCAGTTAAAGGAATGCTTCTAATATGAATGCTTACTCAAACAATTTTTTTCTTTTGTTTATTTCGTTGTTCTTTTTTCCAACAGAGGGTAGAATTTCTGAAAATGATCTAGCCAAATGTATATCCAGTGATCATCTGTGCTACATCTGTGGGCCACCACCAATGATCGAATCCATGTGTAAACAACTGGAAGGCCTCCATATACCAAGAGAACAGATTTACTTTGAAAAGTGGTGGTAGATTGGACTGTGTTTAAAAAAACAAACAAACAAAAAAAGCCCACCTTTTATCCGTTATTATGCACAAGTTCAAGCTCCAGGGGCCAAAAATAATTCTTTGAGGTGACTGTAGAATGATTGACATTGTAGGTCAACATTCTATTTTCCTTGCTCTAAAGATATATTTTCTGAGTCTTTTTGAGAACTGTTGGTATTCTGCTGCTAAGAAAAAAAAAGGCAGAAATGAAATAACAATTTAGGGAAAATTATGTACAAAAGACTAGTTTATTGGCGGAAAAACAAATCCTCAAATATAACATGATAGTTTCCTTTTATCCAGTAATTTGTTTTAATCTTAATGGATTTAAACATGCTCTGCTTCTGTTAAATATGAACTTATAAAGTATGGAGTGGTTTTTAATCAAATACTTGATATACAAAATATATATTATTTTATTTAATGCCATCTTGATCCATTGTCTTCCAATGTCTTATTTATTCAGTATCCAAGATACCGGTGTCAATTTAACCAGCTCTAGATTACATGGTCAAGTTTAATAATTTTCTTATAATATTTTCATCTTCTTGGCGTAAAGTTGGCTATTGGGTGCCTGATTTCTTTAGAAGAAGATAATTGGAATACTCACAATTTTCAGAGCCCATATAAGTCGGCTCTGAACTGTAATGGCGGTTTCATCAATTATATGCAGACACACAGGCAGAATCAGGTCCCCCAGAGGTGATGAAAATCCTCTAAGTAGTTGCTTTCAGGAACCAAATGCAGGATAAATTGAAACTTTTATTTGAACAAAAAGTAATAAAAAAGTGCTTACTTTTTATTACTATTTGTTCAAATAAAATTTAAAAAAATGTCTGCATTTGGTTCCTGAAATAAACTACTTAGAGGATTTTCATCACCTCTGGGGGACCTGATTCTGCCTGTGTGTCTGCATATAATTGATGAAACCGCCATTACAATTCAGAGCCGACTTATATGGGCTCTTAAAATTGTGAGTGTTCTAATTATCTTCTTAACTCTAGTTTTATATATACATACTGTCCTATGAAGAATTTTTTATATTCACAGTATCTAGGTATCTTGTACCAAGTACCAGGAAAATTATCAACCATTATGTGCGCAACCACCCTATTCCTATTTCAATTGTTTATATGTAAGTGTTTTTAGTGACTATACACTTGGGTGTTTTTTTAGCTGCACTGGGTTTTAGTATTTGCATTTTATTGGATTTGTAGCGCCACCTCTCTCTTCTTGTATTATCTGTACATACGTTTTTTTATTTTTTTTAAATCTGTAGAGTGGTAATCTCTCTGCAGAGACACAAAAAAAATCTTACAACAAAAGTAGTACTTTTTTTTGGGGCACTGAAATTTTGAAGCACGTTCTCAAGATCAATCACCGTATCTAACTTCCACTTTCAAACTCTGTGCGTTATATTTCTGTTCCGTGTTACAAACTGAATTATGTTTCCTGTTCTGTTCTTTAAGGTAAACCACAATTCTTTTCCTTTGCATGTCTTACCATCTCACATTTCAGTGGTTTATTTTATACGTATATATGTGCACACAACAGAAAAGATTACATGCATTCTATAGTTTTTCATGTGTATCATGTGCAAATCATTCAAGTCATTCATTGCCTGAATTACTTATTTGTTGGTAGTTCAGGATTCCCTTTGTTTGGTAGTGGTCTGTTTAAATCCAGATTTTGAATGAAGGCACACCCTCGTGTTGCACAATTACTGCATTACAGTCTATAATATGGTAAGTACAGCTGCCTGGCTATAACCAGGTTTTTGTACTTTATAGACCCTTATAGACCGTGAGCTCGCTCAGTGTGAGTCTTTTCTAGCAGCTGTTCAGCAATACCTTGTAGGTTAGAGTACAGGGGAAGGGGAATACTGTGTTAAACACAGCTTTTAAGGATCACTGACCATAAACCAGCTGTGGACTGCAGTTTTAACCGTGTGGGTCTTATCAGCCTGGTGGCAGTTCTGGTCTGGACGTTGAAGTACCTCTTAGAGCATATAGCTTGGTGCAAAAGATAGTCATGAGGCCAAACATGATACCACTCCCCGCAGTGAAAATACAAGAATTACTACTGTAAAAGAGCTTCCTGTACCCCGGTTGGGTACCTACGTCGATGGAAGCTCGTAGTGCTTACCGAGGGCTCCAAGCACATGTACTGCAGACCCCACGAACCGCCGCAGCTTGGTTGGGGTCTCGCCGTCTCCTACTCACTCTGGACCTACGACAAGGCTCCAGGTTCCAGTGGGTGAACCTCTCTTCCTTCAGAGAGTGTAGCAGGAACAGCTCTTACAAGAGCTAGTTATTATCCAAGGAAGTATGAGGATAATAGCAATCCCTTGTAGTGATATAGCAATCCCCCCCAATAAGAGACAAGACTCTAGATTGAGGGTGAAGTAGAATTTAAAGTTTAATGGAGCATACTGGTCTTTTATACAAGTTTCCCAACAAGGTTGATGCCCAGGTGGACCTTGTTGGGCACAGGACACAAAACATGCAAGCCAATAAAAACAGTGTAACAATGAAAACACTCCCACATACGTTACACAATTCCTCCCCTCTGCCTGTGATACCATTAAGACAGATAATGTATTAACTTAAATATCCCCAGGCAGAATAAACCCACATTCATACAAAGTCCAATAAGTACCCCAAGACACAACATATCCCCATGAATATCCCTTACATCCCCTGATATCCCTGATCTGGGTGAACAACATATCCAAAAATCACCCAGATCAGATCAGGGGTTCAGAAATTCTATGGAAGTCATAGTTTTTTGCCCAGGCAAACACAGGATTTCATGCCCAAAACTGTTCCATAGAATCGCGGCTAAGTGCCACTGGAGGTCCGACCGGGAACCGCAAGGTTTTCATGCCAAAAATAGTTCCAGGGCATTCGTGGCTAAGTCCCCCTGAAGTATATTCGTGGTTTTAGCCCATAAAAACAATATGGCCGCCGCCACCACGTGTTCGAATGTTGGCCACTTTGTCTGTTTAGGAGTTTGAGGAACCAATGTTTAAAGTCCCAATAGGCACAATTAGGGTCTCTCAGCCAAAATAAATTAAAGGGGCCATAGTCATAGGGTAAAAGGCTGGCAAGTTGTCCTCTCCAAAGCCCAGTGGTGAAGTGGCTTTAGTCACAACTACGTGTAAATTTCACACTAAAACATTTGAGTGCAATATACATATACTCTCTTAAATCTTTCCCTACCCCACACAGAAATATTACTAGAATGTAAGTCTATGCATTAGTTCTTGGGATGGTTAAGAACATTACAAACTATCCATATGGTTAGTGACAATTAGTATGAAAAGAGCTGTAATTCATTTTCCTATCAGCTACTCCGGTAGGTAGATCTTTCTCCTTGCCAGCATTCGATTGGTTGTTTCTGAAGTCAGTAGTAATTCAGTATGATTCATTGTCAACGGTGCCTTTCGTGTCTATGCATGTGACATCACCCACTAGGCATCGCCCATTCTATGTTGAAGGAGGACATGTAATGGGCTCTCAAACTTTGGCTTACCACAAATAACAACACCTGTTTTGGTAATTGAAAACGCAGAAATCTCAGGCTGTTGAAACATTGAACATAACATGTAAATATATATGTTTGTTCTTTTTTAAATCAACTGTTACTTGGAATCCTGTCCACCAAATTATTAAAGCGGCACTGTCACTCATGGTTTCCATTCTTTGTGCACCCCAATCGCACCTTCCCTTTGATGTACATGGTTGTACCTGAGAAAAGAGGAGAAAATGAAACAGACGGAATGTATTCTAACATGTGCACAATCGTCTCTTCTTCAGCTTTTGGCAAGACATTACATCTGCTTTATACTCTTTATAACATTTGCCTTTTCCCATAATTTATCCTGAGTCCATCTTTAACAGCCAGTCAATAATAATTTAGGAGAGGACCATCACAAATAAATACTTCTGCTGTTGGAGATACTCCATAACAATTTTTTTTTTATTATAATTGTGATGGAAGTTAACCGTGTACATCTTCTGTGATTCAGGCTTGAGCTGGGGTGTACTGATGATCTCAAAATAAAAACTTCTGTTTGGAAGGCCATAGTGGTTCATAATGAGCATATCTTAATAAACATTGATCATTACAAAGACCAGGAATCTATTATATAATGTGTGTGTGTATGTATATGTGTGTGTGTATATATATATATATATATATGTGTGTGTGTGTGTGTATATATATATATATATATATACACACCAATCTTTAAACGTCCCCAGGAGCACTGTTAATGCCATTATTAAGAAATAGAATAGAATAGAGGGTGGACCAAATTTGTCGCCCACTCTGTAAATGTATAAGGAGATCATTAGTCAGAGAAGCAACCAAGGTACCAAAGGAAACCCTGAAGGGGCCGGAGAGATCTGTAACTGGAGGTGATGGAGGAAACCGTTCGCAGAAGCCCACAAAGCTGGGCTTCACAGACATGTGGTGAATAAAAAGCTACTGCTGAAATAAATATCAAATCCTGTTTGCGGTTAGCCAAAAATCATGTGGGTGTCACAGTGATCATGTGGTAATGGTTCTATGATCTGCTTAGACAACAATTTTTATTTATTTATTTATTTTGGCCTTGGCACAAAACAGTCTTGAACACCATGGTGAAGCATAGTGGTGGTCGCATTGTGTGGTGAGGATGCTGTTCCTGGACAGGGAATGAGAAATGGTCAGGAGTCAGGATAAATGGATGGAGCCAATTAGTGCAAGAGTAAGACATTAAATATTGGGTGGAGTTCCTCCGATTAGGATAATAACATCATCATTTTAAAGATAAATTAGACAGGTTTACAGCCAAGAACCTAAATGCCTTAGCGATGTCAGAAAAAGAAAAGCCAAAGCCCAGATCTTAAGCCAGCTGGGAAACAGTGGCAACCAGTGGTTCTCTTTAGCCTAAAAGATCCAAAGGTTCAATATCAAGTGCTGACTTGGGAGGTGAATACTTATGCAACCAACATCTGTTTTGTTTTGTTAATTTATTAAAAGTTTGTTTGACAAAATCATTGTGCACATTGTGTTGTTGTAAAACAAATACAAGGACCTGGGGGGGGTGGGGGGGGAGTGATGTTTTGGCTTAGTTTTGTGTTTTGGGGTTTTTTTTGTTTTTTTTTTTAAGCAAAAATAAATTGGCAAGTATGGCAGAATGTTTTTAACAAACATGCATCATCTGCAAGACTGCTTTTTCTTGAAGGGTTAATCAAAGCACCATGATCACTTCACTGATTTGAAGTTGTCATGGTGCTTGGAGTTTGATTTATAGTGGTCATGGTGCAGTGTAAACACTTTATATTCAGCAACATCATTAGCCAACTCAGTGCAAGAGCTCCAGGCTGGCTAATATTTAATCTGTATATATTTGGCATCCATCATCGGCACTCATAGCATGCTGGCAACAGAAAACCAATAAAAACATGCCCCCACCCACACATCATCCAGAACAACCAGAAAGTCCTTCCCCTGCAGTGAGTTGGAGCTGCTGGAGAATCTGGCTGCAGGGGGAGTTTATCCTTGGTGTGGGATTGCAAGTAAGGTTTTCTTTTTGTTCTTTTCTTAAAGGAACACAAACATGTATTCCTGACACTACAGTGTTACACCCGCTAATTGGGTCCCAAGCCCCCCTGTCAGAACAGTGAAAAGGTTTTTTTAAACTCCCCTTTTCTCCCATGCTGTGCTGGTCATGAAACTTGATTTCTGCCAATCAATGCAATGCTTTCCAGTAGCAAAGCATGTGGAGGCCATTGTACATGCACGTCAAAATGCTGCACCGAGGGGGGCGTGGCCGGCTGCCGAGCGATCAAGACGCAAGTGTGTGGAGCTCCGTATCAGCAGACAAAAAAAGTAAGCACTCACCCGACATCCAGCTCCCAAAATCGGCCACACACACGCCCCTCGACCAGAGACACTAATGGGGCGCAAAAATAAGAAAAACCGCCAGCCAGAAACACCTAAATTAGCCGATATCCGGCTATCATTTACAAGGCCTAATCCACAGGCAGCTGCCAAGATGGCGGCCGCAGTTAGTAGTGCAGAGGAAGACTCCCAGGACGACAGGGAAAGTCTTACCTCACATACAGCAGAGTCTGAACCCCCATGTCCTGACACAGAATCAGAGGCAGAATCATCCCCTGTCACGAAAAGAGACATCAGGGATCTCTTACAAGAAATGAGAGAAGTGTGGAGGGCAGATATTTTAAACACACAGAAAGAGGTGGGGGACATACAACAAAGGCTAACAGCAATGGAAACTAGAGAAAAGGCAAGAGACCATCAGATGCAGAACTCCCAAGACACAATGCAGACTCTCTCCTCACAAGTCCAGAAACTAACCCGGACTGTCACCACTATGGAAGCTCGACACAGAAGGCGGAACATACGCCTCAGAGGGATTCCAGAAAATGTAGAAGGAGAGGCGTTAATACCCTATATACATCGCCTATTATCTTCAATGGGCCTTAAAGGAGGCGCTGACCCCGCCGCAATACTTTCAGCGTTTCGAATCCGGAAAGCGGCAACGGCACCGGAAAACGCGACCAGAGACACTATAGTGGTCACAAAGGACATGGCAACCCGCACCGCTATCATGTCCCGCTCAAGAGACCTGGGCACTGTGCAAATGGAAGGCAACACGGTGGCCCTATATGGGGATCTACCATTCGCAGCACTTGTGGAACGGAGGCAACTTGCACCAGTTGCCAAACGACTGCGAGGTGCAGGAGTCAGATACCGATGGGGAGCAGACGGGTCCCTGGAGGTACCACGGGGAAACCAGACGCTCATCCTGACTTCTATGGACGACCAAAAGGAGTTTCTCAATCAGCTGCACCTTCCGGAGCCCGGGGGGCCAGACTCCACAGAAGAGGACACCGCAGCGCAAAGTACGCCCAAAAGCAATCTGGGTCCGAAGACAAACATGTATATAGCGAAATTGCCCAAGAGACACTCACAAGCCTCACCACTAAGTGGCGGCACACATACCCTCAGATCCCGTCTAGCTGACCAGCTGTGGCGCAAGTAGCGCGAGATCAGTCACCACCTGAAACCTCACCTGAGCGTCACCTACTCTTCAATACACCTCTTACAGCCCAACAGACGACTTGTTATTGTAACCGGACATTAAATGTAGATATAGTCAGGTTGATATATGTTACACTACAGCATAGCGAACTCTGAGACATCATTATGATACTGTGCTATCTATTTCTAATTATTGTTATAATCTTATGTTACCTAATTCTTGATACTACTCTCATATTATGATAAAGTTATATTATGAATATCCAATTCTAATAAAAACATAAATTGAAAAAAAAAAAATGCTGCACCGCGCCAGTCGGCAACTCTTGAATCAATACATCTCTGTGGTGAATGTTCAGCGCCTACATGCAGATCGTGGAGGCTCGCAGCACTGACACAAGAAGAACCATTAGTGGCTGTCGGAATGAATACCACTAGAGGTTTTCCTAACTAATGTAAACACTGCCATTTCTCTGAAATGGCAGTGTTTATATGTGTGTGTGTGTATATATATATAACCTGCAGGGAGAGGCTTTAGACACCAGAACCACTACATTACGTTTGTTGTTCTAGCAACTATAGTGTCCCTGTATTTATCTTTTTGGGGAGGCGAGGCAAACTGTGCCAGTATGTGTTACATCTTTATTAAAACAGTGTTTTTTGATTGTAGTAACTCTTTAATGATGACTAAACACATGATTAGATAAAGTATTCATTGTATGTTTAAAACATTCGTGCAAATATGCTTAGACTTGAACAATAAATATACCATTCATTTTTTAGGCTTTAGTCCAAGGCCAATGTTTGATTGTTCAATTTTTTTTTTAAATTTAAGTACCGTATATACTCGAGTATAAGCCGAGTTTTTTAGCACATTTTTTGTGCTAAAAAACCCCAACTCGGCTTATACTCGAGTCAATAGTCTGTATTATGGCAATTTACATTGCCATAATACAGACTGGGGCTGTGGGGGCTGTAAGAGAGTTTACTTACCTCTCCTGCAGCTCCTGTCAGCTCTCTCCTCCTCCGCGCCGTCCGTTCAGCACCTCGGTCAGCTCCCAGTGTAAGTCTCGCGAGAGCCGCGGCTCTCGCGAGACTTACACTGGGAGCTGACAGAGGGAGCTGCACGGACGGCGCGGAGGAGGAGAGAGCTGACAGGAGCTGCAGGAGAGGTAAGTAAACTCTCTTACAGCCCCCACAGCCCCCCACTGAACTGCCAATGCTGGACCACCAGGGAAGGAGAGCCCCCCTCCCTGCCATGTATTAAGCAGGGAGGGGGGACGAAAAAAAAATAATTAGTAGTAATAAAAAAAAGAAAAATTAAATAATAATACAAAATAATAAAAAAAATAATTAAATAAATAAAAATAATAAATAATAATAATAAAAAAATATTAAAATAATAATAATAAAAAAAATTGCCCATCCCCCACCAAGGCTCTGCAACACACACACACACACACACACCACTCATACACACACACTGCATTCATACACACACACACTGCACTCATACGCTCACACACTGCACTCATACGCTCACACGCTGCATTCATATACACACGCTGCACTCATACACACGCTGCACTCATACACACGCTGCACTCATACACACACGCTGCACTCATACACACACGCTGCACTCATACACTCACACTGCATTCATACACACACACACTGCACTCATACGCTCACACGCTGCACTCATACGCTCACACGCTGCACTCATACGCTCACACGCTGCATTCATATACACACGCTGCACTCATACACACACACTGCATTCATACACTCACACTGCATTCATACACTCACACTGCATTCATTATACACACACTGCATTCATTATACACACACTGCATTCATTATACACACACTGTAAATAAATATTCAATTAATATATTTTTTTTAGGATCTAATTTTATTTAGAAATTTACCAGTAGCTGCTGCATTTCTCACCCTAGTCTTATACTCGAGTCAATACGTTTTCCCAGTTTTTTGGGGTAAAATTAGGGGCCTCGGCTTATATTCGGGTCGGCTTATACTCGAGTATATACGGTATAATATAAGCACAGTATAGAAAAATGTGAACAATTTTTAAAAAACAAACATTCACAGAGGCCTTACAAGTGCAGATCAAACTGGAGAAAACTAAACTTAAAATTAACAGATGCGATAATTTTAAAGTTATATATATTTGTTATACTTGGATTTTAGGTGTCTTGTGTTTATGTATTGGCTCGCATTTGATACAGTTTGGTTCGCTATAGAATGAAAAAAGGAAAAAAAGATCTCTGAGATCTTAGACAAGCATACCTAGTCGTGCATAGTGCTCCAATCATAGCAATACATATCATCACTTATTATAATACTAGTAAAAACAAATGCTCATTATACGGTGATAAATAGAAGGTGAAAGAAAAAAAAACACTCTGATTGAAAAAGATGTTTTGGAACCTTGACCATAAAGTTGAATATTCTACTGTGTAAATCTGTATGGAAATGGGAGGTTTCAAATCTACTATAATAAATCTATTGTTGGGGTAGCTAAAATTATAAATAATTATTTATAAACTCACTATCAAAGTGCAGAGTGTAACACCTATGTAGAAGGATGAAACTGGCATTTATAGCTGGCTGTAGCTAAAATAAAATAAAAATAGCACGACTGGGCAAATGGAGAACGGAATATGCAGAAAAAAGAAAAACAAGTAAAGTAGGACAATGAGGCTGAATTGGATAAACCCAACAATCCCCTCCCCTCCCACCCAGTAGTGGGTGCCTACTGATGGGAGGAATCCGCCCTTTCTGTAGGCCCTCACAGACCCATTTTTTGCCCGGTTCTGCAAGGAAGTCTGCTAGAGCCACCGTCACTCAGCAATGTTCCAGGCTTTTCACAACTGTAAGCCCAAACTACACTATGCAGAATGTCTCACAGATCAGTGAGCAATAGATTACGGGCCTCCGCACTTGGTCAGGATATAAAAGCAACCTGGGTACTATATTCTGGCAAAAAGTTCAAGTGCAGCTCCCCACCACTCACCCTTCATTCACTGATGCAACAAGTCGGCATGAGCATTGCAGAAAATAAAACCAAGTCCAGGCTCAGCAAGTATGGCGACTACCTCCAAATGTATGCAGGTGAGTCATCTAGTAACAGGTTGCTGATATAATAAGGGATAGGCAGTAACTGATGTACACGGACCAGGAAACCCCTCACCCCCCTTTGGACCAAGTGGGGGGTGGCTGCCCAACCTATTGAAGGCACATTGCTTATTTGCCAGGGTCTGGGGCCACAGCACAGTCCTGGCTTGTACTCAGCAGCAGAAGGTAGGTGACTCCGTAGGCATCAGGACTAATAACTTGCTGTTTCCAGTGGTAATTCTTGAAATAACCAGGTTGGTGCATAATACAAGGCATACCACCAAGCTTACTGTCAAGCATTAGCCCATAGAGACCCTCATGGGAAGTAGATTAAGCAGGTTGTTTGCCCTCGGGCCAGAGCTGCAGAAGATGGCATCCATTCAGCTCGACAGCAAGGCTGCACCCCCGCAAGGCCCGTATTTGAGATTCATATCTCAACAGTAGTTAAAGGGGCACTTTAGACATCATATCCACAATAGCTCCTTATATGGAGCAATGATTCCTTTGGCACTGCACCCCAATGTTCTGCTGTTTGACTCACTGCAACATTACCACTACAATGAGCTCTAATGGTTATAATGCCGAGAATGCCCCTCTAACAAAAGAATATAGTCCACATACAGCTACAAATCTAACACAATTACAATTAATAAAATATATTTTAAAATGCAGGTTTCACTCTAACATTTACACTGCGAGTGTCCAGTATTTGGTTACTGTTACGATATACTCTTGAGATCTTTATTAAACAGTACATACAATTCTCAGAAGGTTATGGAATAATTTGAATTGTGTTCTGTGTAATTGATTTTACTAATCATTTAAGCCAGGGCTTCCCAAACTTTTATGGTCCGAGACCCACTTTTCAAAACGGTAATTTTTCGAGACCCACTTGCTTTTAATTCATATTTTAAAAAGTGAACACCATAGCAATCCGCTTTAGATGCACATAATTGGCACATCATGACAATTACTTTTAGAGGCATAAAACTGGCACACCATGGCAAACCGCTTTAGAGGCATACAATTGGCACACCGTGGCAATCAGCTTTACAGGCATACAATTGGAACATTATGTCAGCGTTAGATGCATAAAATTGGCACACTATAGCAATCAGTTTTAGATGCATAAACTTGGCATATCATGGCAATCAGCTTTAGATGCATACAATTGGCACACTATAGCAATCAGTTTTAGGTGCATACAATTGGCACACCATGGCAATCATTTTTAGAGGCTTACAAGCGGCACACCATGGCAACCAGCTTTAGAGGCATAAATTCGGAACATCATGGCAGCTTTAAATACATAAACTTGGCACAGCATGGCAATAAACTTTAGGTGCATAACATTGGAACATCGTGGTAATCATGGGGTGAAGGGGTTACATTGGGGGGAGGGCAGGGAGTATCGGGGTTACAATGGGGGAGGGCAGGGAGTGATGGGGTTACAGTTTGTGGGGAGGGGGGCAGGGAGTGAAGGGGTGACATGGGGGAGGGCAGGGAGTGAAGGGGTTACATTGGGGGAGGGCAGGGAGTGAAGGGGTTACATTGGGGGAGGGCAGGGAGTGAAGGGGTTACATTGGGGGGAGGGCAGGGAGTGAAGGGGTTACATTGGGGAGGGCAGGGAGTGAAGGGGTTACAATGGGGGAGGGCAGGGAGTAACGGGGTTACAATGGGGGAGGGCAGGGAGTAACGGGGTTACAATGGGGGAGGACAGGGAGTAACGGGGTTACAATGGGGGAGGGCAGGGAGTGAAGGGGTTACAGTTTGTGGGGAGGGGGCAGGGAGTGAAGGGGTGACATGGGGGAAGGCAGGGAGTGAAGGGGTTACATGAGGGAGGGCAGGGGGTGAAGGGGTTACATGGGGGGGCATGGAGTGAAGGGGTTTCATGAGGGGGAGGGCAGGGCGTGAAGGGGTTACATGGGGGAGGGCAGGGGGTGAAGGGGTTACATGGGGGGGCATGGAGTGAAGGGGTTACATGAGGGGGAGGGCAGGGGGTGAAGGGGTTACATGGGGGGGCATGGAGTGAAGGGGTTTCATGAGGGCGAGGGCAGGGGGTGAAGGGGTTACATGGGGGGCATGGAGTGAAGGGGTTTCATGGGGGGGAGGGCAGGGGGTGAAGGGGGTTACATGGGGGGCATGGAGTGAAGGGGTTTCATGGGGGGGCAGGGGGTGAAGGGGTTACATGGGGGGGCAGGGAGTGAAGGGGTTACATGGAGGGGCAGGGAGTGAAGGGGTTACATTGGGGGGCAGGGAGTGAAGGGGTTACATGGGGGCAGGGAGTGAAGGGGTTACTTGGTGGAGGACAGGGGGTGAAGGGGTTACTTGGTGGAGGACAGGGGGTGAAGGGGTTACATGGGGGGCAGGGGGAGAAGGGGTTACTTGGGGGAGGACAGGGGGTGAAGGAGATACATGGGGCAGGGTGTGAAGGGGTTACTTGGGGGAGGACAGGGGGTGAAGGGGTTACATGGAGGACAGGGGGTGAAGGGGTTACATGGGGGAAGGGGGTGAAGGGGTTACATGGGGGAAGGGGGTGAAGGGGTTACATGGGGGCAGGGTGTGAAGGGGTTACATGGGGCAGGGAGTGAAGGGGTTACATGGGGGGCAGGGAGTGAAGGGGTTACTTGGGGGAGGACAGGGGGTGAATGGGTTACTTGGGGGAGGACAGGGGGTGAAGGGGTTACATGGGGGGCAGGGAGTGAAGGGGTTACATGGGGGGCAGGGAGTGAAGGGGTTACATGTGGGGGCAGGGAGTGAAGGGGTTACATGGGGGGAGGGCAGGGGGTGAAGGGGTTACATGGGGGGGCATGGAGTGAAGGGATTTAATGGGGGGGCAGGGAGTGAAGGGGTTACATGGGGGGCAGGGAGTGAAGGGGTTACATTGGGGGGCAGGGAGTGAAGGGGTTACTTGAGGAAGGACAGGGGGTGAAGGGGTTACTTGGGGAGGACAGGGGATGAAGGGGTTACATGGGGGAGGGCAGGGAGTGAAGGGGATACATTGGGGGGCAGGGAGTGAAGGGGTTGCATGGGGGACAGGGAGTGAAGGGGTTACTTGGGGAAGGACAGGGGGTGAAGGGGTTACTTGGGGGAGGACAGGGGGTGAATGGGTTACTTGGGGGAGGACAGGGGGTGAAGGGGTTACATGGGGGGAGGGCAGGGGTGAAGGGGTTACATGGGGGGACATGGAGTGAAGGGGTTTCATGGGGGGCAGGGGGTGAAGGGGTTACATGGGGGGGCAGGGAGTGAAGGGGTTACATGGGGGGGCAGGGAGTGAAGGGGTTACATGGGGGGGCAGTGAGTGAAGGGGTTAAATGGGGGGGCAGGGAGTGAAGGGGTTACATTGGGGTGCAGGGAGTGAAGGGGTTACATGGGGGGCAGGGAGTGAAGGGGTTATGATACCGGAGAAACTGACGGAAGCCAAGCACAGAGAGATGGACACAGGTTTCTTCAGGAAGGAAGAGATTCTTTATTGGATCACCGATCGGGACTCAGAGGGACTAATGTCACCAAAATACAGCAAATTCTGAGTCCCGGACAATAGTGCAGGCTCCTTATATAGGCATATAACTCCTCCCATATTAAGCTCCACCCGCACATTCCCTTGACCAATCAATACAAATAAGAATTAACTTCCTGTTTGACCGCATGGCTTGTCCAGCACAATGGAGGAGGGGGAATACTATATCCTGTATTCTTGCACATGCTCCGTACACTACTGATCGTATCTTGCCACGTGCAACTAACTGATCGATACGTCAGCATATGCACGTACACATGCCACGTGGTAATCTCGGCCTACTAAATTTATTTTTACCGAGATTCCACCACATTCCCCCCTTTGATGCCTCTTGATATTTTACAATTACTTGAGGCATCACATAACCTTAGTTTTGCTTACACCGCAAGTTACCTTGAACCAGACCAGACTTATCTTATGATGTGAATCTTCAACATTCATCTTCTTGCATTGGTTCTCCCTGATCTAGAGCCTTATATTTATATATCGCCATTATCTGTGCAGCAGCCTTCCTCTCTGCTATACTTCCTATCAGGCTTTGCACAGACCTAACTACTAGGGGTATAAGACACGGTAGGAGTAGACACAACAGTAAAATCAGTAGGACTCCACCTACCACTGCCTTAAGCCCTCCGAACCACTCATACCAGCTACCAAACCAACTACTTGGATTATACCCTTTCCATACCTGAGTAGGCACATGCGCTAGTTTAACCATATGGCTAGTAAGCTCAGCTATTGCTTGCCCTTCGTCGTCTATTTGAAGGCAGCAATTGCTTAGGTTAAACTTCCCACATACACCTCCCTCTACTGCCAAAAGGTAATCCAAGGCTAATCTATTCTGGTATACTGCTGTCCTCATCCTGGTGTTATGCTTCGCTAGAAGATTGAGCGCTTGTGATGTCTCATTAGTGATAATCTCAACCACCGCCTGTAATCTTATAATACGGTTGAGCATATAAATAGGGGTTCTATAACCAAAGGTACCATCCTCAGCCCACGTGGCTGGCCCATAATAATCTATAATACGCTGGGGAGGCCATTCATTATCTTCCCAGGTGCCTATCTCTATGGGTCCCCTTTTCTTCCTATGATTCACATCATACACTTTAACACCTAAAGTCTCACCTGTTTCAATCGGTAACAAGAAGAAGGATGGTTTGAGCATACCCAACACACATGCCCCTTCCCAGTCCTGTGGCAGCTCCGAATAGGCTTTCTTACCACAGATCCAGTACAAATTTGCTGGGGCTCTCCAGGTAGATGTGATGGATAGATCAAACCACACATCCTTTAAATTGGCGTATCTAGCAAACGGGTTAGATGGTTCTGAGACATTTGAAGCCGACCACCAAGTTGTATTCTTTGTATCATCATCATAAGCTTTTTGCCCTAGACAAGTTAATTCTCCTACAGAAGTATTATACATTATTCCTTTCCTTGCTATGCAAACATAACCTATGATGGAGGTCTTTAATCTCCACTCAGATTTACCTCTAACACTCATATGATAATCGGCTTGTGTAGATATTAGTTGGTCAACTGCCTCAGAACCGGACATTACCTCCTTTGCTTCCCAAGGCCATTGGTCTCCCATGTTAGTACCTCCACACACATAGCAGTTGGTAACATTAAGACTACCGGCAATACTTTCAGCTAAATCGATGAACAGGTTTTTAGCGTTATGGGGGATCTTATTATCTATGCTCATCTCTTCATAAAAGGAGTGGTATACTTGATGAGTCTGGGAGGATACCGTATCAGTCTCTATCCCTATAAACAATAATGTCCCAGGATCTAAACCCGTCCCGTATATCTGAAACCCAAATAAATTGCCATACTTATCTAAGAACTTGTCGGGGTTATTAATAAGTATATGGACTGGGTTACATTCCATAGACTTACAATATGGGCTAGTCGGCAACTTAGTCACTATCATGTCTTTGTCTACTGTCTGTCCCCAAGTCGCCCACCCCACACAAGACCAATATGGGCAAAAGTTATAGTCTTTATTTGGGCATCTAGGACTCACATATTTATTTTTACTACTGGGACAAATATATTTATCGTTAGATCCATACGTCCTCTCCCATCTAAGATCCCCACATACATTCCACGGCTTTCTACCACTCGATATCGCTTTACACGCATCAAATAGCAGAACACCCGAAGAATGTACGGATTCTAACACCGTCTTATTAATTAGGGTCCCCTGAGGATCTCCATTCCTGAGAGTCAACCAAATTGTACGAGGCTGATACTCCGGACTGAAGCACTTAGGTTCTCCTACTCCTAAATGGCATACACTATAGTCTATATTTAAGTATCTACATCTTGATACATCTCCTTTACATTCGTATTGTGAATGCCAAATTAGGGTTTGGGAAATATGGTTACCTGTTCTCGTAGTCTTAATGCATACCTCACAGCTAGGAGTGTCGGTACCTCTACCTTCCTGAATATAAAAACACATATAAATAAACACAATCAAAAGCACATCTTTCGCCGTCATCCTCAGTCTTCGTCCGTGCGATGGAACCTCAGCTTCCAGGATGTGAGGGCTGCAGGGAATGGAGTTCTGCTCGTCTTCACAGGTGTCCCTTCGGGACTTTCCTGGCTTATACACTATGTGATGGTAAGCGGACAGGCTTTATTATGGCCTTCTCACTCACACCTGTAACAATAAAATTTGTAATCCACAATAATTCCTCGTTACTCCGACTGAGTAGTGCGTTTCAACCGGATCTTGCAGGGATTCTCTGGATCTGCTGTAACTTGCCAAGAATCGACTGCTGCTGGTTTAACCCTGGAGTGATGTATCCACGGAGTCACTTCTGCTACTTTTATCGCTGTAGGGGTAGACAAAAGAACAACATAAGGACCTCTCCACTTGGGCCCTAACGGTACATTATTCCACTCTTTAATCCACACTTGGTCTCCTGGATGATAATTATGAACAGGGGGATAAATATTCACAGGTAATCTATCTTGTACCCATTTCTGTACCTCCTCCATAGTCTTACCCAACTCTACAACCTGCTGCCGGGTAATTCCTTCTCCCAACTGACTCAAATCCCCCCTTAAGTTACCAAGTACGGGAGGTGGTCGCCCATACATAATTTCAAAAGGAGAGAGGCCCATCCTTCTGGTAGGGGTACTGCGGATTCGCAATAGAGCTATAGGTAAGAGAACGTTCCACTTAAGTTGGGTTTCCTGACACATTTTAGCCAACTGGTTCTTAATAGTTCTATTCATTCTCTCTACCTTACCAGAACTCTGGGGTCTATATGCAGTATGAAGCCTCCACTTTATACCAAGCATATGAGTCAGTTGTTGTAGGCACTGGTGAACAAAAGCTGGACCATTGTCCGATCCTATAGAACAGGGTAGTCCATATCGGGGTATTATTTCTCGTAGCAGGAATCTCACAACTTCTCCTGCTTTCTCGGTACGAGTAGGACATGCTTCTACCCAGCCTGAATAGGTGCACACAATTACCAGCAGGTAACGATGTCCACCCGATTTAGGCATCACTGTAAAGTCTATTTGTAGATCGGACATGGGGAGTCCCCCCATAAACTGGACTCCTGGTGGCTTTACTGGTCCTTGTCTTGCATTATTCTTAGCACACGTTACACATCTACGTACAATGGCCTGAGTCAAGTTGGACAATCTTGGTATGTAGAAATGTTTTCTAAGAGATTCTTCAGTACTGTCTCTCCCAGAATGTGTCCCGTTGTGATAATTTTGGACAATTTCTACCGCTAGCGATGCTGGTATAACTATTCTTCCATCTTCTAGCTGATACCACTTGTTCTCCAAATACTTTCCCGGTTCAGTCTTTAACCACTCCTCTTCTTGAGTTGTATAAACTGGAGTCCATTGAGACAGTGGGGTTGGTATTAGAGCAGCTATATGCCCCACATACTCCTGTCTTCCTGATTCAGCAGCACGCTTAGCTGCACTATCTGCCATCCGATTTCCCTTGGTTACATCACCATCTCCTCTCAGATGCGCTCGACAATGTATGATACCGACTTCTTTCGGCTCCCACACTGCTTCCAATAGTTGTAGGATTTCAGCTGCGTACTTGATTTCTTTGCCTTCTGAATTCAGTAGTCCTCTTTCTTTATACAAAGCTCCGTGGGCATGAGTGGTTAAAAACGCATACTTAGAGTCCGTATAGATATTTACTCTTAAACCTTCAGCCAATTGTAACGCTCGTGTTAGTGCTATTAATTCTGCCTTTTGTGCTGATGTTCCTTTTGCCAGTGGCCGAGCTTCTATCACCTTGTCTATTGTTGTCACTGCATATCCTGCATAGCGGATCCCTTCTTTCACATAACTACTGCCGTCGGTGTAATATTGAACATCGGGGTTCTGGATGGGAAAATCACGAAGATCTGGTCTACTTGAAAATACTTCATCCATTACTTCCAAACAATCATGTTGACTTTCAGTAGGTTGTGGCAAAAGGGTAGCTGGATTTAAGGTGTTTACAGTCTCTAAATGCACTCTTGGGTTTTCACACAACATTGCTTGATACTTGGTCATACGGCTGTTACTAAACCAATGATTTCCTTTGTAATCCAACAACGTCTGTACTGCATGTGGGACTCGTACATAAAGTTCTTGACCCAGGGTGAGTTTATCGGCTTCAGCTACTAGCAGGGCGGCTGCAGCTACGGCTCTCAGACAAGGTGGAAGTCCGCTGGCCACTGCATCCAGTTGCTTAGACATGTAGGCAACAGGTCTTTGCCATGATCCCAAGTACTGTGTCAATACTCCCACAGCCATTCTTCTTTGCTCGTGTACATATAAGTAGAATGGTCGTGTGTGATCAGGTAGACCTAATGCTGGGGCACTCATCAAAGCCTTCTTCACATCTTCAAATGCCGTTTGCTGTTCTTGGGTCCATAAGAAGGGGTCGTGCTCTGTACCTTTGATAGCTGCGTACAGAGGTTTTGCTAGTATCGCATAGCTGGGAATCCATATCCTACAGAAGCCTGCTGCCCCCAAGAATTCTCGCACTTGTCTTCTATTCTTGGGTATTGGTATTTGGCAGACAGCTTCTTTTCTCTCTGGCCCCATAATTCTTTGACCTTCAGAGATATGGAATCCCAGATACTTGACAGTTGGCAAACACAACTGAGCCTTCTTTCTAGACACCTTGTATCCTGCCTTCCAGAGAATGTGTAGTAGATCGTGCGTTGCTTGCTGACAGATTTCTTTTGTAACTGCTGCTATCAACAAGTCATCTACATATTGTAACAAGACACACTCTCCTGGGATGGACTCGAAATCCAATAGATCTTGACTTAGGGCTGAACCAAATAGGGTAGGTGAATTTTTAAACCCTTGGGGCAGTCTTGTCCAAGTCATTTGGCGTTTTGAGCCCGTTACAGCGTTCTCCCATTGAAAAGCGAAAATACATTGACTTTCTGCGGCAATTCGGAGGCAAAAGAAGGCATCCTTGAGATCTAAGACTGTGAAGTAAGTAGCCCCGCCCGGAATTAAAGCAAGCAGGTTATATGGATTGGGTACAACTGGATGTATACTAACAACCGCATCATTGACTGCTCTTAAGTCCTGTACAGGTCGATACTCATCTGTACCGGGCTTTTGAACAGGCAGCAATGGGGTGTTCCAGGGGGAAGTACAGAATTTTAGGATACCATACCGTATGAACTTATCCAGATAGGATTGGATGTTCTTCTTAGCCTTCTGCGGAATGTGATATTGTCTTAGGCTCACTGGATAAACCCCATGTTTCAGTTCAATTTTTATAGGTGGAATATTGCGGGCCAGTCCTGGTGGGTTGTTCTCTGCCCAAACTCCTGGTATGTTAAACAATGTCTCATCACTCCTAGGGTTTTGGCTAGTCAACACTGTATAAAGTCGCCACTCTTCTTCCTTTGGTACGGATAAAGTCATAATACCTGAAGGTCCATTAAACTTCAAAGAGGTTGTTCCATTTGGTAGGAACGTAATCTGCGCTTGTAATTTTGATAGCATATCACGTCCCAGCAATTGGACTGGACATTCAGGCATATAAAGGAATTGGTGTTTTACTACGTGGCCTCCCAATGTACAGAGTCGACTTTTAAGAACCGGTCTTTCAGCACTTCTTCCAGTTGCTCCTATCACAGTAATAGTCCTTCCAGATGGAGGAGCAACTAGATTAGTCACCACTGAATGTTCGGCAACAGTGTCGATCATGAACGCACTCCTTTTCCCCCCTATTGATACATCGACCATAGGCTCCGCTCGACCAAGGGGGATGGAGCCCGGTCGGTATCAATAGTCCTCCATGACCGTGTCAGCCAATCCTACGAAGTCCCTACCTTCTCTATCGCGGGACCTTTGCGCTGCTGGAATATACCTGTCTTCCCTAACACTTCCTCTGTTCCCATTACTCCCTCTATAACCATTACTCCCTCCGGGGCCTCCTCTACCTCTCGCTCTGCCTCTAAAATTTCCGTAGCCTGCCCTGGGTTGGTCTCTCTCGTACTGCTCTCTTTGCGGACATTCATTCCTCCAATGCCCTTCTTCCTTGCAATACGCACACTGATCCCTACTCAAAGGCTCCCTACTCCATCTATTATTGCCTCTATCTGGGCCCCGTTTATCTACGCCTGCGATTGCTACCGCTAGCATATCAGCCTTTTTACGCATCTTACGCTCTTCCTCTTTCTTATTTTCTGTATCCCTGTTCATATAGACCTTATTTGCTACCTCCATTAGTTGGGTGATGGACATACCTGCAAACCCTTCTAACTTTTGTAGCTTGCGCTTAATATCTCCGTATGCTTGGCTGACAAAGGCGGAGTTAACCATTCGGGAATTGTCTGCGTCTTCCGGATTAAAGGGGGTGTACAAGCGGTACGCCTCCAATAATCGGTCATAAAAGACACTGGGCGCTTCATCGCTTTTCTGAATCACCTCAACTGTCTTCGACATGTTAATGGCTTTCTTTCCTCCGGCTTTCATGCCAGCAATTATAGCGTCTCTATAGGCTCTGAGTTGAACCATATCAGCACCATTTACGTTCCAATCGGGATCAGTGTTGGGATAATGTGTTGCGGCCCATGCTGCTGGATTAGCTTGGTTCAAAGCACGGGCTCTATCTTCTAATGCTTTAATAGCTGCTTGATTTATTCTTGTCCTTTCCTCATTGTTAAATAAAGTCATTAATAACTGCTGGCAATCAGCCCATGTCGGATTATGCGTCTGTACTATTGAGGTGAACAGATCAGTCATGGCTTGTGGTTTCTCAGTATACGAGGAATTATGGGTCTTCCAGTTTAAAAGGTCGGTAGTGGTAAATGGGACATATACGAAGACTGGGTCAGCGTGTGCCATTTGACCTGCGGCATCGATATAAGCTGACCCGGGATTTAGGCGAAGAGGCATCTGATAATGCTTTAATTGTTGGGCACCAGTCAACTGTCGGGTTTGGATGGGGCTACGTAGGGAAACGTCAGTCATGGTTTCCGGTCGGGGAGAGATAGGGTATGGGGATGTGGGAGGTTGGTTTTGGGAAAAGGACGTAAATAAAACACTTCGGGCCGAGCTAGATGAAGCTTGACCGGAAGTCTGAAGTGGCGCCAAATCAGGATATTCGTTTCTAATGGGGGTGGGTTCTGGTTCCGGAAGGGGAGATTTAGTACGAGGGGGTGTGGATCCTGTACTGGAGGAGGAAGCGGAAGTGGATGAGGGTAATGAGGGGAGGGGTGCAGGACTTCCTGCGTTTGCGTCACTTCCTCTTAACGGAAAGTAAGGGGGCGGCAAAGGGATCTCGGACTCAGGGGGCGTGTCCAAAATGGGCCTAACACCAATCCTAGTGGACGAACAAGTCCTAGCTACCATGAGGCGACACTGCTCCTCGTGGCATGTCTGGAGCCATTTTGGCGAGTCATTTACGGCCTGTCTCCAACAGTCAATATAAGGAAACTGGCCGTAAAGTTCAGGCCTACCTGATACAGCCACGTGTAAGCGCTGTACCAGAGTTGGATCCAAACTGCCACGTGGCGGCCATGCCGCAACCAAAGTAGGCCACTCCCTAGTGCACAAAGTAACTAAACGCACAGAAGACATCTTAACCCCAAAATCACAAACCTTGAATCCCTTTTTAAAATTCTTAACCATACATCCTAAGGGATCCGGAATCGTTGACTGCGACGCACCCATATTTAACAATGGAACGTCGTCGACAACGATTACTATACACGCGTACTATTCAACAGTCACACCCGTTTCCTCTGGCAACAGCACCACGTGGTACGGTTACCAAGTGAAACGTACACAATAACACAATAAACACTCAGGGAATTCCCGTACACACACAGCTGCTACACCAGTCACTATATAATCAATATTATGCCCTTTGGCGTAACTATACAGTCACCCACGCTATAATTCTCTATATACGAATTACCCGTCTATAACACACCCCAGTAACATCGTCTTTTACAAATAGCGGTTACAGTACGGTTAGCATAGGTCAAAGTACAAGTTAAGGTCACAATACAATTATTAGTGGTTATGGTGTTAAAACATGCAATTGACGACAATGATTAGTACTTATTATACAATGTCAGTAAATATACAGGGTTATGGTACCGTGCACTATAATACAGCAACACACTATTAACACTCTCGCTAGACGGCTGAGCTCGCGCTATCTAACAAGATATACACTTTACTAAAACAATCGTTAACACATTTACAATTCCCAACTAAACTATTGGCCAGTACCTTGAATGGACTACCTAAAACTATATACACCCGTTTTGGTTAGCCACACTGCCCAATCACCACATATATAGCGAGCTAGAGAACCGAATTTACACAGGCGCCTCTTAGTCGCACTATACAACGAGCTAGAGAACCGAATTTACACAGGCGCCTCTTAGTCGTACTATCAAAAGTCTAGTGGGTTCCAAATTTACACGCCTTCCCACTTAGCCCAGATAGGATGAGAACTAGCGAACCGAATTTACACAGGCGCCGCTTAGTCTCCCGGTCCCTCCGACCTAGCGAACGTAATATACACCCTAGAACGCTAGTCTAGACAAGACACCGGTGTCCGGCTAGGGCTTATTTTACACCAGAGCGCCCTGCCTGACTAACCAAATCAAACGGTCTGACTAAAGAGCGTTCGATCGAGCGGTGCGCCTTCGCTCCTTCCCTCCGACAGAGGGGGCAGATACAGATTCAAAAACCCCTTTGGGCCTACCGCACAATCGGTATACCCCTAGCGGGTCCTGCCGTCTAAAACAGCAGTTGTCTTACCTCCTCGTTCCTGAACCTGAGTTCACACTCATCGACGGGGACACCCCAGCACTTCTCACGTAGAGGCCGATGATCTCCTGGACAACAGACCAGTGGCGCCGAGACGAAGGGAGGTCCACGCAGAAGTTCAGGGGTGCAGCCGTAGAGAACGTGGGCAAAGATAGACCGTCTCACGCCTCTGCCTCTCAGCTACCGTTGAACGATGAGCTTCCCGGCCAATGCACCAAATGATACCAGAGAAACTGACGGAAGCCAAGCACAGAGAGATGGACACAGGTTTCTTCAGGAAGGAAGAGATTCTTTATTGGATCACCGATCGGGACTCAGAGGGACTAATGTCACCAAAATACAGCAAATTCTGAGTCCCGGACAATAGTGCAGGCTCCTTATATAGGCATATAACTCCTCCCATATTAAGCTCCACCCGCACATTCCCTTGACCAATCAATACAAATAAGAATTAACTTCCTGTTTGACCGCATGGCTTGTCCAGCACAATGGAGGAGGGGGAATACTATATCCTGTATTCTTGCACATGCTCCGTACACTACTGATCGTATCTTGCCACGTGCAACTAACTGATCGATACGTCAGCATATGCACGTACACATGCCACGTGGTAATCTCGGCCTACTAAATTTATTTTTACCGAGATTCCACCACAGTTACTTGGGGGAGGACGGGGGTGAAGGGGTTACTTGGGGAGGACAGGGGGTGAAGGGGTTACATGGGGGGCAGGGGGTGAAGGGGTTACATGGGGGCAGGGGGTGAAGGGGTTACATGGAGGTGCAGGGGGTGAAGGGGTTACATGGAGGGGCAGGGGGTTAAGGGGTTATATGGGGGGCAGGAGGTGAAGGGGTTACATGGGGGGCGGGGGTTGTCTGTGGGCTGTGTCCTACCTTCCCTGGTGGTCCAGTGTCTCCATGGTGGTCCAGTGGGGTAACTCTCCGGTCTGAGCTCCGCCGGGTGCAGAGCTGCAGACAGTGTAATAAAAGTCTCGCGAGCTCCCAGAGTGTTGCCATGGTAATGCTCTGGGTGCTCGCGAGACACCTATCACACGGTCTACAGCTCTGCAGACCGGAGCTGCTGGCAGACTGACTGGAGGGAGCCCGGCGGCATACAGGGCAAGCCGGCGGGCTCCCTCCTGGTGTCAGTCTGCCTGACTAGCCGGCGGCCCTGGATGTGTGGGTCAGCGCGACCCACTGGGAATCGCCCTGCGACCCACCAGTGGGTCGCGACCCACACTTTGGGAACCGCTGATTTAAGCTATTACTATGCAAATGCTGCCAGGACTTGAATTTTAAATACATTTATATGTTTATTTGCATGGAATAAAACTGAAGTGGATCAAATCAATAATTCAAATTGCTTATGTGTTCTTTATTCACGGTTTTCAACATTTGTTCTCATATTTTAATGGTCAATTATTGAATCGATGTAACAAATCAAACTATTGGTACAATTTAAGCTTCAAATGGAAAATCTTCTACTTTGTCATTAAAAACCTTTGAACAGGGGGGCGGAGCCTGGACATCAATGGAGCAGGACGTGTAAAGTCCGAGCTCTCCCGTCCAAGAGTGAAAATCAGCTTACATCAGCGACTTCCCCCAGGCATCCAGCCCTACAAACAGGTTGCCAGATACCTACATAGCCACCCGATCGAAATACCCATGGGAGGCACCAAAAAACGAAAAGAACAACCAACCTCGGTGGCCTCAATGTTCCGCGCCGCCAGAGATCACTCGCGGCCATCTTTAAGCCAGGACACACGGAACACCCACGACTCGGGCTCGGACTCAGAAAATGATGAAATAGCAGACGGCAGGCAAGAACCCCTCACAAAGTCAGACCTCCGCAACATGCTTCAAG
Source organism: Pelobates fuscus (assembly GCF_036172605.1). NCBI lineage: Eukaryota > Metazoa > Chordata > Amphibia > Anura > Pelobatidae > Pelobates > Pelobates fuscus. The sequence goes on along the minus strand of NC_086320.1, from coordinate 315,133,599 downwards.
AAGCCACGGCTGATATTAAAGCCCACACTGCGGCAGAACTAGAGCGGCATATTTCAGGCATCAAGGAAGACCTAGAGGCCCTCAACGCCCGTACCACGCAAACTCCCACCACTACTTCACGCCCTAGACGAATACTCTAAAGTCTCAGGCTACCGCCTTAACATAGATAAAACGGAGGCCCTGCCAGTCCAGATCCCAACTAATGAATTGGCCCACCTGAAGGCGAACTACCCATTCCACTTCACCCCATCACACATACACTACCTTGGCGTTAATCTCCCGGCAGACGTCACCCAAACCTATCAACTCAACTACACCCCCCTACTACAAACAGCAGCTGCAGACCTTAAGACATGGGAAACCTACTCCATCTCCTGGCTGGGGAGAGTGGCCTGCATAAAAATGAATCTCCTACCGAGATTCCTGTACCTATACCAAACACTGCCAGTCCAAGTCTCAATCAAAGACTTCAAAAGCCTACAAACGCAAATAGACTGCTTCATCTGGGCGAATAAACGCGCCAGGATCAGGCGTGATATCCTCTACCTACCGACAAGAACCGGAGGATTAGGCCTACCCCATTTCCTACACTACTTCCATGCGGCCCAACTAGCCCAGATCCAGGCACTACACGCCCCCATAGGACTCAAACGGTGGGTAGACCTGGAACATGACCTATTCGGTAGGGATTTCCCCTCACTATACATTTGGCTGCCTCGGCAAGCACGTCCGAAGGTCCCGCTGACCACCCCAGCGCTCACCACTTCCATTGCCATATGGAATAAACTCTCCCTACAATACGCGCTCACATCAGACCCATCGCCCCTGGCACCCATTCTGAGAAATCAACAATTCATACCAGGAACGACCCCACGGGACTTTGCCCACTACGAGGATAACAACCTCCATAGAGTCTACCGATTCTATAAGGACCAACAAGTAATCCCTTTTACGGAACTCCCCCAAACAGTGCCACTCACCACACGCGACTATTTCCGATACATCCAGATAAAAAACTTCCTCGAGACAACCTCATACAACCAAGCAGGACGAACACCCCTCACCCCATTTGAAAAATCCTGCATGCACTCCCCAATTCGGAAAAGCCAAATCTCCACCACATATACGGGGTTACTCATAGCGACAAAAAAACAGCCACTCAGTTACATCACAGCCTGGGAACGAGACTTGGGACCACCCACTGACCCCACAGATTGGGCGGCCATCTGGGAAGCCACAGCGACGATCACAATCTGTGTCACACACAAAGAGCAGGCCTATAAGACCCTCATGCGATGGTACATTACACCACTGAAACTCAAACAGATGGCATTATCCACCTCAGACAGATGCTGGAAGGGATGTGGCCAACAGGGGACATACTACCACCTTTGGTGGGAATGCCCTCATATAACACAACTCTGGAGAGATATAGCAATGCTCGCATCACTCGTACTACACAACACCATCCCCCCAGACCCCTGGCTGTGGCTATTATCCAAGCCCCTACCAGATACACCCCGGGCCCACAACAAACTCCTAGCCAAACTAGCCCTAGCTACCAGAAGAGCCATAGCTGCTCACTGGGGAGTAGCCACGACCCCAACACTAGCAGACGTGAAACGCAAAATGAACGAAGCTAGGACAATGGATAGAATGTCGGCCCTCATACACGAAACCACAACACATTGTGACAAAATATGGGATCCATGGCTTGCAGAGCCCTCCACCCACGTCTAACACACTGCTGCGGTGCGCCACCCCCTTTCTCCCAAAACCCCGCACCCTACCCAGATCTCCCTTTCCACACCCCAACAACCACTATCCACAGACCCCCGACACTACAGCTGGTGACCTAGACACCTCACCACAACCACACACTTATACTACCTTCGATAAACTCCGGCAGCGAATCCAACGCAGCCAGCAACCACACAACGACGAAGACAGAAAACCACATACCAAAGACCATTGATGGAAAATAGATGTCAGACAATCACAAAAAATCGAAGTGACAGGTCTGCCCAGAACCGAATTAACCCATACCCAAATAATGGCATAGCTAGATATTTATGTTTCTGTTTAAGTTTAACTGTTTTAAATGATTCCAACATTTTGTATTTATATAACAAAACCCTTGACAAACAGCCGAAAGAGCCTACAGACCAATGTATAGGCAACTGTATAACTACGCTCACATATGTGGTAAAATGTTAGGCTTTTGCACAAGCCGTAAATGCACATATTTCACATGCTTCTCTTGTCAAGATGGAAAAATAAAGAATTCTTTAAAAAAACCTTTGAACAGGTTGTAGTAATAGAATACCAAAGTGATGTGTGCACTAAGTGCGCTTAAAAATATAAATACAGGGCCGGGCTTGACAGCCAAGACAGCCGGTCGCATTTCATGAGAGCTCCAGCACTGGAGAACCAAACACGCTAATTTTGATTAAAAGAATCACCGCCAGCGGCTCACGGTGCACGGCAAGCGATGCAGTACCGACCGGGGATCAGGATGATACCCGTCCTGAATAGAAACGCTACAAAACTGCCTGATCCGGCCATGCGGCCTAAACTAGAGCGGAGCCTAAAGTCTGGGGGAGACAGCCGATCTCCCGACGGGGGCACACTCACAAGGAGAGTCCGAAACAACCCTGCTAACCCCCCAACCCCCCCCCCCCCCGGACCGGTGGGGGATATCCCGGTCCTTGCCGGGGACAAACAACCCCACACTAAAGCGTGAAACCCAACAGACTCAGGGTGCCCCTGGAACTACAGCTGCAAAAGCACTGAATCAACCCAGGGAGAGCACGGAGCAACCAGAAGAATGTCAGACAGACTACGCGGATTACACAGAAAGGTTGGATGCACTCTTTACAGCATTCTGGCATAAGCTTGAAAAGCGCATGCAACAACACGCGGAAATCAAGCACGAAACCCAGATAATAAAGCCGCCACGAGGAGGGAGTAAAATGGCCGCTGCAAAACAATCTCCGCGCGCACAGAGCCAACGACACTGCTCACCCCTGCACAACAACCCGCGAATCCCAACGACTGCTCGGAGCAATAAACCTCCTTCTGGGCAGGGAGTCATACAGGGCCACGGTCCGACCCACCGTCCACATACCCGGAGGGCCCACGGTCCCACCAAACTGGGAAGTGACCCCCGTAAAAACCCGGGCTGGAGGCTCTGGGCAGCCCCGATGCCACCACACCAGTCACCCTAGATATCCACTGGGACACTATCATACACTGAGCCATGACCTAGAAGACAGAAGACAAGAGGAGATACCCCCAGCATGGCCCGCAAGTGGGGTTGGTTGAGTTGAATGCCGCCGGGTGCAATCGTTCGCCACGCGAGCAGGGAACAGAGACATTTCGCGCAATCAAACCAAGATGCCTGGATAACCTCCCAGCGAGATGTGTGCCTATATTTACAATAAGCCTAAAATCAATGTGTGCCTCAAACTCATATATACCTATAACTGATGTATTCCTAGCTTTAATATAATAACACCCAGATTAGCACGTTCCCATGCATAGATAGTCCAAGTCCAACAAGCCAGACCTAGACAAACTGCACCCAGAATTTTTAGCACCACAGTGCACATATCCACATATATGACACCAACCGAACCACTAACACAACCAAGCACAACACAACTCCGTGGCTACAAAACCCACCATGCAACATTTCTATTGCTGTGATGTAAATGTTATGCCTCTTTGTCTCTCTGCTGATCTCTCCTAACGCAGGGCTAAACACCTTCTCAGCAGCATAACCCTAAGAGAAAAAACGTATATCATGTACGTACCTAGTTTAGCGTGTTAGCATGTTCACTATTTACTATTAACTACCACAACTGCCTAGCTTGACTACTTTATGTTATGCAACTTACACGCATAACAGACGCTATCCTGCCTCTTATTTCCGTTTAAAGTTATGTGTGTTATCGACATTCAGTTTAGTCAGCAGGTGTGGATATACATCTCTTATAACAGTTACAGTACGTGTACCTTTAGTATGTTGCTAGCCAATGTTTTTCATGCCCCCTAGCCTAACCACCTACACACGGGCGTAGGAACCGGGGGGGATGAGGGGGATGCATCCCCCCCAGGAAATAATCTGGGGGGGACAGATAATGCAGAAATCCCCCCCAGGTCCGCCGGCCAAAGGGGAGCGCACAAATCACTTGTCAGACTGACAAGTGATGTTTGCCGTCCCCCTGACAGGCTGCGTGCGGCTCCATAATGGAACCGCATGCAGTGTACACTGGGAGGGGGAGCGCCTCCCCCTCCCACTCTGCATAGGAGCGCTGGGTGTCACGTGACTACCCGGCGCTCAGTCTGACACCATGCGCTGCTTGAAGAGGTGCCCCTCCCCTGCTCTGTGCGGTAAAACGGCAGGGAGGGGGACAACAGTGTGCAAGGAGGAGAGTGGAGCCGGCGTCATTATAAGCTCAGACGCCGGCTCTGAAAAAAAAAAGCAGCTGCCTGCCCGCCCTGCCACTGCCAGGTATTTAGTATGGAAGAGTTAGAGAGGAGATATAAATTGGGGAGGGGGGTGGGTAGAAAAATTAATGGGAGGGGTTAGAGGCTACTAATAGGAATGGAGGGGGGTGGAAGGGGATCCTAATATGAATGGAGTGGGGTAGGAGGGGGTACGAATATGAATGGAGGGGGTTAGGAGGGGGTATTAATATGAATGGAGGGGGTACTAATATGAATAAAGGGGGTAAGGGGGCTAATAATATGACTAGAAGGGGTGTGGCTGTGGGGTGTAGTAATATGAACTGAACAGGTATGGGGGGTAGTAATATGAATGGAAGGAGTATGGGGGGTAGTAATATGAACGGAAGGGGTATGGGGGGTAGTAATATGAACGGAAGGGGTATGGGGGTAGTAATATGAATGGAAGTGTGAATGAATGGAAATGTGGTCACCCTAAGTCAGGGCAGCCATTAACATGGGGCAAAAAGGGCAGCTGCCCCGGGCCCATTTGCTCCTGGGGGGCCCAAGGCAGCTGCCTCTTGAGCCCCGCTGCCCACAATAATATGCTAAAAATATTCCCTCTCAAATCCTGATCTGATTCAATCCTCCACTATTCGGCATCGCCACATATTAAAGGACTTTGTTTGCTCTTCCCGACCTCCCTTGCCCTCTGCGTACGCGCGTTTCATGATGTCACGATAATGCTAGGGTGAGCTCCGGTCTCCTACAACTGCAGAGCAGCGCCTCACGCTTTCAGCCCTGAACCAAGATCACTGCTGGTGTCTTCAGTACTGTAAGTACAAGAAGATATATTACTTGTTTTATGGGGGTTAGGAGGCTAGGTGGTTGGAGGGGAGACAATTAGGGACGGATAAAGGGGTTAACCAGGGATATCATACTGATTACATGGAATGCTCCCATCCAGCCAGGGATATCATTAGTACAGTAGTATCTGCACATTGTTTACAAAAAAAAATGATAGACATTTTTATTTCATACATTTGTGATGATTCTTTTTTTCCCTCTATATTCAAGTGACACTATAGTCACCAGAACCACAACGGCTAAACGTAGTAGTTTTGGTGTTTATAGCATGTCTCTGCAGGCTTTTTAATGTAAGCCTTTTCAGAAAAAGGCAGTATTTACATTACTGCCGAGGAATACCTTATCAGGCGGCCACTAGAGATGCTTCCTAGTCCAGTGTTGCACAACGTGCAGCACTAGCATTCACGCTGAACACTCCTCATAGAAATACATTGATTCAATGCATCTCTGTGAGGAGATGCTGATTGGTGCAGCGCAGTGTTTTGCCACGCATTGGGTTGGCTGATATATATTCAAACACTGTACATTCCTGTGCATTGTATTGATGAGGTGATCTGTAATACGCTCACAAACTGCACGTTCCTGTGAGTTATTTTGCTGTAGAGCTTGTGATACACTCACACACTGCACTTTCCCATGCATTTTATAGCTGAGGTGTTCTGTGATGTACTTGCACCTCACACATTACTGTCAGTTGTATAGCTGTGGAGCTATGCGATACACTGATATGCTTCACATTATATTATTTCACACACACACACACTGAAATGTAACTATTATTATTATTATTATTTTATTATTTACATAGCGCCATCAAATTCCGTAGCGCTGTACAATGGGATAAACAACTCCCAGTTTACTGAATAAGAATATACCCGCGAGTAAGAATGCTATCCCCCCCAGATCTGTGGCGGTTCCTACGCCCATGCACCTACAGCATAAGGTTTCTATGCATAGTTATGTAAATTTAAGGATATAACTGTTCAAGCCTGTTTATAGCTTAACTATCGACGACAATGCCTAAAGGACATACCTACTAATACTGAGGCTTGCATGTCATATATAACTAGATTGTCTTACTACGCTTAAAAATGTTAAAAAATGTTCTTTCATCTGACTGCCACATATGAATAACTCTGTGATACCACTGTGATTATATTATGTGCTGTTGTGGCAACGTATATCACTTTGTCAAACCATGCACAACAAAAATAAAATTTTTAAAATAAATATATAAATACAGTATACAGGTATAGTAGCTACCGCACAATGTGAGTATCTCCTTAAAGGAGAATGTATTCCTGACCCTATAGTATTAAAAACACAATCTAGTCCCCATTTGCCCTCCCTAAATATAGTATAATCTTACCTTTACTACAGTCTGCTGCTGCTGCTGGCTCTGCCCCTGATCTGCCTGATTGGCTGACATCATCAGAAGTGTTGCTCAATACCAATCACAATGCTTTCCCATAGGATTAGCTAAGACTGTCAAGGAGGCAGATCAGGGGCAGAGCTAGCACAAGCCAAACACAGCCCTGGCCAATCAGCATTTCCTCAGAGAGATGCATTTAATCAATGCATCTCTATGAGGAACGTTCAGTATCTCCATGCAGTGGGTGGAGACACTGAATGGCAGTCACAGCCCCAGGAAGCACCTCTAGCAGCCACCCGAGGTGTGTCCAGTGGAGTTATCTCTAGGCTGTAATGTAAACACTGCCTTTTCTCTGAAAATACGTTGTTTACTGCAAAAAGCCTGAAGGGAAAAATTCTGTTTAATTTAGAGTTTTTCCCGCTCTGGTAATAGCTAGCTAGACCCTGCAGGAGCCTCCTGTATAAAATTAAAGTTCTATTTACAGAGCAGGAGATAAAAACATTTAAAGTAAATTGCATCTGATTAAAAATTAAACCATTTTGTTTTCATGCAGGCTCTGTCAGTCACAGCCAGGGGAGGTGTGGCTATGGCTGCATAAACAGAAACAAGTGATTTAACTCCTAAATGGCAGAGAATGAGCAGTGAGACTTCAGAGGCATGATCTATACACTAAAACTGTTTCATTAAACTAAAGTTGTTTTAGTAACTATTGTGTCCCTTTAAAACAAAAATGTCACATTAACCCCTTCCCGACGCAAGACAGAAATTTTCCGTCATGCTTGTCCTAGCGTTAATTTCCATCATTTACTAATGTTAAACCCAGATCGCCACAATCATCACCGCAATCATGGCGATCGCGGGGTTAATGCTGCTCCTGTCTGCCTCGGTATTCGAGGCAGAACAGGAGCACCCGATCACACTGCCTCTGCAGATGTGACCGCTCTGACAGGCTGTCAGATTGAGCACATGTGCTGCAGGGACTCTTCCTGTGCTTCCGTGGTCAGTGTGAAGTGCAGGGAGATGGATAAAAAAAAAAAAATAATCAAAGTTAAATCCCACCCACTGTTTACTGACTAATCCCTGGGGTTAACGGGCAACATCACACACAGGAGCATACTGTCTAAAGGCCCACATGGTAGAGCATGCGCTCCCTACACAATCCAGTCTGACACACGGACCATAACACTCTTATTTTACCATAAGCAAAATCAGCCTATTTGCCTTTAGTAACGCTAGACCTTTAGGCCACAAGGTCAAAGCCCTGGGCACACTAGGCTTACGAATACACGCTGCATCCTACTACCCAAAACTAAATTCACTAAGTTCCTGGTCCAATATCACTCTATGACAAAAACCCTGTCTATCTTGTTCTACCATATGTGTTTGATGTTATGCATACAGGTGATACTCGAAAAATTTGAATATCGTGCAAAAGTTCATTTATTTCAGTAATGCAACGTAAAAGGGGAAAATAATATATGAGATAGACACATTACATTACATGAGATAGACACAACTTAGAATATTGTGGAAAGGTGCAATATTCTAGGCTCACAGTGTCCCACTCTAATCAGCTAAGTAAGCCATAACACCTGCAAAGGGTTTCTGAGCCTTTAAGTGGTCTCTCAGTCTGGTTCAGTAGGAATCACAATCATGGGGAAGACTGCTGACCTGACAGTTGTGCAGAAAACCATAATTGACACCCTCCATAAGGCTTCAAAAGGTAATTGCGAAGGAAGTTGGATGTTCCCAAAGTGCTGTATCAATGCACATTAATAGAAAGTTATGTGGAAGGGAGAAATGTGGAAGAAAAAGGTGCACAAGCAGCAGGGATGACTGCAGCCTGGAGAGGATTGTCAGGAAAAGGCCATTCAAAAGTGTTGGGTACTTTCACAAGGAGTGGACTGAGGCTGGACAGTGGACAGTGCATCAAGAGCCACCACACACAGATGGATCATGGACATGGGCTTCAGATGTCGTATTCCTCTTGTCAAGCCGTTCCTGAACAACAAACAACGTCAGAAGCATCTTACCTGGGCTAAAGAAAAACAGATCTAGTCTGTTACTCAGTGGTCCAAAGTGCTCTTTCTGATGAGAGCAAATTTTGCATCTCATTTGGAAACCAAGGACCCAGAGTCTGGAGAAAGAATGGAGAGGCGCACACTGCAAGATGCTTGAAGTCCAGTGTGAAGTTTCCACAGTCTGTGTTGATTTGGGGAGCCATGTCATCTGCTGGTGTTGGTCCACTGTCCATTAAGTCCAGGGTCAATGCAACTGTCTACCAGGAGATTTTGGAGCACTTCACGCTTCCTTCCGCAGACAAGCTTTATGGGGATGCTGACTTAATTTTCCAGCACCTGTCCACACTGTGCTGTGCAAGTTTAAAAAAGACTGTGTCTCAAATGTGCCCCTTCAACATCCACATATACCTGATAAAGGTACATACAGGGGTATTGCTGTAGTACTCACACAACATAGCTGAGCAACCTATTATGTATTATACAGCCGTAGCACAGATAAGGTTTGCAAAATACACTGTGAAAACTCACTTTGTATGTCAAAAATGCAGAAAAATTGTTTACTACCACTAGACTTGGTACAAGCTAGTGGAAACATTATCCCACGGTAGGGTCCAAAAGATGCCTTTTGAAATACCCTGGGATGTCTTCTTTAAGGAATGGTATGCTTTTATGGTGTAGTTGGAATATGTCGCCTGCTTAAGTGCTCTAAAATGGAACACGGACCCATCAACACCATCTATGAAATGTCATACTTAAAAACCTGAACTTGTCACGTCTCTTTTACAGCACTGTAACTTCACAAAATGGTGTCTAGGTCATACATTGGGCATATTGTTTTACTCAGAAGATGTAACTGAGCATAGTTTGGGGGATTTTATGACAGTGGTACATATCAAGTGTAAGAAATATCCAGCAAACATGCAACATGTATGTAAAAAATTCCATTTTTTTTCCTCATGACAAACTTTGACATAAATTGGTGAAAAAATGGTGACAAGTTAAGGTACAATATACACCATTTAAGATACCGTGGAGTGTCTACTTTCTCAAATGGAAGCACTTTGTGTGGTTATTTAAAAGTCAAATAGCTATTATACCCCAAAATGAGACATGGACCCACCAAATTCATCTATGAAAATTCTAACAATAGAAACTGAGGTAGCCTTGTCTCTTTTTTGGCATTGTAGCGTCACAGAATAGTGCCAAAGGCATACAATAGGTATTGTTATACTCAGCAGATGTAGTTGAACACAATATGGGGATCTGTACAGGAATAGCACACACCAGCTTTACGAAATACACATAAAAAAAAAAACCTTGCTATTTGTGTAAATGCCAAAATAGAAAAAAACACAATTTTACTCCAATATTTAGCAGAGATTGGCGATGAAATGGCTACGTCAAAAGTGTCAAAATAACCTTGGGTAAGTCTGTGAGGTGTTCGTTTTATCAATATATACTTTTGAGTGGCAATTTTGTTTTCTGTGATGGCTACTAAACTTACAAAACAAACAAACCAACTTCTAAAACTGTTTCACGTTGAAATTCTATTTTAGTCCTTGTATTTTGTGACCTGTAACTTTCAAAACAAGCTGAAATCCTATACATATGATGTACTCTATAAATCAAGACACATAAATGAATTTACTTTGAATTACTTTTCCTAAGCTGGACATATTATGCACACATTATTATTTCATAAACTGCAGGGGGGAGGGGGGGAATAAAAATGTTGGCATTTTTTTTTTATTATTAATGAGAATTTATATATGTATATGTGGCATTGAATTAAAGCCCTTTTTGTCCTCCAAAAAAAGGTATATACCGTATATACTCGAGTATAAGCCGAGTTTTTCAGCACATTTTTTGTGCTGAAAAACCGGAACTCGGCTTATACTCGAGTCAATAGTCTGTATTATGGCAATTTGCATTGCCATAATACAGACTGGGGGGAGAGGGGGCTGTCAGCTTCCTCCTCCTCCGCGCCGTCCGTTCAGCACCTTGGTCAGCTCCCAGTGTAAATCTCGCGAGAGCCGAGACTTACAGTGTGAGCTGACAGAAGAGCTGACCGGACGGCGCGGAGGAGGAGGAAGCTGACAGGAGCTGCAGGACAGGTAAGTTACAGCTCTGCCAGCCCCCTCTCCCCCCCCACTGAACTGCCAATGCTGGACCACCAGGGAGTAAGAGCCCCCCTCCCTGGCCATCTAGCAAGCAGGGAGGGGGGACGAAAATAATAATACAAATATTAATAATAATAATAAAAAATTAATAAAAGTATTAATAATAATAATAATAATGAAAAATTATTTTAAAAAATAATAAAAAAAATAATAATAATTAAAAAAGTTAATATAACAAAAAAAACAATTAGTATTAAAATAATAAAAAAAATAATAAAAATGCCCACCCCCACCAAGCCTCTGCAAACACTGCACTCATACACACTGCACTCATACACACACTGCACTCATACACACACACTGCACTCATACACACACACTGCATTCACTCATACACACACTGTAAATAAATATTCAATTAATATAATTTTTTTAGGATCTATTTTTATTTAGAGATTTACCAGTAGCTGCTGCATTTCCCACCCTAGTCTTATACTCGAGTCAATAAGTTTTCCCAGTTTTTTTGGGTAAACTTAGGGGCCTCGGCTTATATTTGGGTCGGCTTATACTCGAGTATATACGGTAATATTTGTTGGTGCAATAAATTAGAGAGATGCAAATTGCAGTTGAACACAAACACAAACATTGCTTGTGTCCTTACGGGTAAGACAAGCTTCTGAAGCTGTGTCCTTAAGGGATTAAGGAAAATTAGGAAATAATGCATATTTATACAGGTATATTTAAAATGAAGAATTAATAAAAAAAAAAAAAAAAAAAGTAAATTACATTGATCAGTCAGTTTTGATGCTTTCATGTGTCTTGAGGATAAAGTGTTTTACCTAAATATGGGCACATTATTTAACACATCACTGAAAAATGTAAACAAAACTACAAATATGTTTAGTTTACATATATTATTACTGTTATTGTGCTCGATCACACAAGTTGGTTCCTAGCTAGATATACGTTGAAAAAAACCTGAATGTCTTTATATGATATAAGACAAAAAGTGTAGGAAGCAGCCAGTTTAATATTATTTTTGGCACTCTAGAAAAGGGAAGATAGATAACACGCGCCATGAGTTCTTTTCAAAGTTTTGTAATCATTATGACCTTTTCAAGATAACAAAAGAAAAGTTCTGTAAGTATTTTTTGATTCATGTAGAATATTGTGATCACCACAATGACTTTTTAACTTGCTTTTCAGGGAAAGTCTGTTGTAAACTGTCAGAGAAGGGTTGGTTCGGGACAGGTGCTTGAAGCTGATAAAATCTGGAGATATCCACAATATGCGAAAACCAAAAACATAGAAAACACAAACCTTTTAAAACGACGGATTAATCTGTGTTGGGCCAATCATTGCTCCTTGACTTTATCATGAGTGTCTAGTCAGCAGTGCACTAAGATAACAAAAAACAACAAATACAGGGTGCGCTGGATAAAATAAACGAAAACGATAACACAAAAAGGAAAGTCTCTATAGGTACAGTGTAGACCTTGAGTAAATGTTCTTCTGTTCTCGCTTTGGAATCGCAGTGGTTGGATATGAAACACAAAAGCAGAGAAGGGGGGGACCAATAGTGCAAAACCGTATGGTAGAGAGGATCACGAACAACACAGACGTAGAGAAATGCCAACTTACAATTTTTAGAGCTAAGCCCAGCTCTAGGTAAAACAGCTTACAGTGGTATTTGATACTCCCCACATGTAGGATATAACTGGGCAATTGGAGTCTCCACACGATTCTTTAAAACTTCTGAGACAGACGTCAGCATATAAAATATATAAAAGAAAAAAACCCAATGGTGCAATAACTTAGGTAGTACTGCAACAACAGACAACACAGAGGTCCTAAGAGTGCCAACTTACAATTTAGAGAGCTATAACCAGCTCTGAGTAAAACAGCATACAGTGGTATTTAAACTCCCCACGTGTAGGATATTCCTCTAGTGATGCTTGTAGTGCCGGTCTTATGAAAAATAAAATCACAAGAGAGGGCCCATAGTGTTTTCCTTATGTAAAAATGACAAAGTGATAAAAAGAAACGTACTTACAGTGTTCAGAGCAGCCACACTGCTCTATGAACCAAGCGTAGGTGGAATAATCCCCACCAGGGATTTCTTTTGCAGTACTGGATCTTGTTAAAAATGATGATAAAAAGATCAGCCAGGATAAAACAGCAGCATATAAAGTAAATGAACTAACCCAAAGTAAAAGGTAGTAACAAAATACTTTAATATAAAACAGAGTAAAAATACACAACGCGTTTCGCCAAACAGTAGGCTTTTTCAAGTCACTTGAAAAAGCCTACTGTTTGGCGAAACGCGTTGTGTATTTTTACTCTGTTTTATATTAAAGTATTTTGTTACTACCTTTTACTTTGGGTTAGTTCATTTACTTTATATGCTGCTGTTTTATCCTGGCTGATCTTTTTATCATCATTTTTAACAAGATCCAGTACTGCAAAAGAAATCCCTGGTGGGGATTATTCCACCTACGCTTGGTTCATAGAGCAGTGTGGCTGCTCTGAACACTGTAAGTACGTTTCTTTTTATCACTTTGTCATTTTTACATAAGGAAAACACTATGGGCCCTCTCTTGTGATTTTATTTTTCATAAGACCGGCACTACAAGCATCACTAGAGGAATATCCTACACGTGGGGAGTTTAAATACCACTGTATGCTGTTTTACTCAGAGCTGGTTATAGCTCTCTAAATTGTAAGTTGGCACTCTTAGGACCTCTGTGTTGTCTGTTGTTGCAGTACTACCTAAGTTATTGCACCATTGGGTTTTTTTCTTTTATATATTTTATATGCTGACGTCTGTCTCAGAAGTTTTAAAGAATCGTGTGGAGACTCCAATTGCCCAGTTATATCCTACATGTGGGGAGTATCAAATACCACTGTAAGCTGTTTTACCTAGAGCTGGGCTTAGCTCTAAAAATTGTAAGTTGGCATTTCTCTACGTCTGTGTTGTTCGTGATCCTCTCTACCATACGGTTTTGCACTATTGGTCCCCCCCTTCTCTGCTTTTGTGTTTCATATCCAACCACTGCGATTCCAAAGCGAGAACAGAAGAACATTTACTCAAGGTCTACACTGTACCTATAGAGACTTTCCTTTTTGTGTTATCGTTTTCGTTTATTTTATCCAGCGCACCCTGTATTTGTTGTTTTTTGTTTTCTCCATTTTCTGAAGGGTTTGAGGGTAGCCCTTCCTTTCAGGTGTGCAGCTTTTTTTTCCCCCTTGTGATCAGTACTGTAGCGCTGTTCCCCTCCCACCTTTTCTCAGTGCACTAAGATAGCATTAAGGGAAAGAAGGTCAGTATGAAGTCATCTGCAAATTAAATTTAAGAAACAACATGTAAGTGGACGTGGTGCAGTAGTGTGAGGGTAAGAAAAATGAATTGTAAATCTTTAGAGCCTATCCTACCCATCCATCCTCACCCTGTACAGTGACAGACATGATCAGTGGGCCATTTGGAGCCTGGCTTTCCACATTGGGTAAGATGGGCAATAGCGTGGTTTAAAACATAAGTATAGCAAGTTCAGGGTAGACCTCCTGCTTACCAAGTAGTATATGAATTATGGTCTCCACTACAAAATTATGGTCCAGGGGCATTAGTGTCTGTAGCATAAGCAGGAGAGGCTCATTCCTTTGGAATGTTCCATTTACTTTGATATAAATGTGCCCTCGGAGTGCCTATACACATTATGGCTCCCCAGGGAACATACTTTTGGCCAGGGGGCTTCCAAGAACAATAGATAATTTGAACAGTGCAGATATGAGAAAACTTCAAGATACACAACTAGAAATATAGGGGGGCATATTAGCTACACAATTTATAAAGAGGGAACAAAGAAAAAAATGTGAGTGAATTTTGTTCTACTAAATGACAATAGTGGAGAGAAAGCGTACCAAGCGATTAGTAAAGGCATACAAAAAAAGAATGAGTTGTTGTAGGGCTAGTAATGGGAACTTCAAAAGAGAACTGGAAGCGGTATGAGGATATACACTGATCAACCACAACAGTAAAACCATTGACGGGTGAAGTGAATAACATTGATTATATTGTTACAGTGGCACCTATCAAGGGATGGGATTTATTGGGCAGCAAGTGAACAGTCAGTTCTTTAAGTTCATGTGTTCGATGCAGGAAAAATGGACAAGCAAAAATATCAGCTATTTTAGCCTGACTTTTGGCATTTAGATTTACATTTGCTAGTTGGATTTTAGAAAATGAACCCCTCAGAATAACTGTGTCTGTGAAAGAACAAACAATGATCTCTGAGTGATAGAGAGAACCAAGTGTTTCATATTATGAATGTGCGTGATGTTGAATGAGAAATGGCGAGATGTGGGGGCAGTATAAATGCCAAATCAAGTTGATTTCTGTATATTTGTATCTTATATTTTCAGCTCTTGAAGCAGCTTCATTGAAACTTTATGTATTGCCAAAATAACCAGAGTATTGCAGTATGCAATTATGCCTTTTTATTGAACTACCATCATATTTAAAACAAGCTTTCAAGAGTTTTCCTATCTTCCACAGGTCCAAAGCAATGCATCAGACATGAGGAAGAAAGAAACATTTTTTTAAAGTTTGTATTTTATATATCATGGCCTCGATTTAATATTGTTGGATAAGCTTTTCAGATGATTTAATATTTTTGGATCAAAAAATATATCCTATATACAAAATATATATTAATATACAATAACATATCAAAATATTAAACAATTTACGTAACTGGGAGAGTATACACCATCAGTAGACACTCTGGGACTGAGACTATCAAACCCTACAGCTCAAAAGAGACCCGAGGCTCCAGTTGCAGCTCAATAAATTTCCAGCTTGCGCCCAACTAGACAGTGCACGCCAGAGCAGAAAGGGAGCACCCCTATAATCCCCATAAGATAACCCTTTAGCACATAAGATGCGTACATTAACAATATATTGTTACACTGACATATGTATGCTTGTTTACTTGTTTCCTATTAACAAAAACCTAAATAAAGAATGTAAAAAAAATAAAATAAACCATTTAAAATGTTTATGGGAGAGCTCCATTTCACGGTGACCACAGATTCTTTCCTTTATGATCAGTACACCACTCTATGCTTTTTAAAGTCAACCTGGCTTAAAGGGACACTATAGTCACCAGAACAACTCAAGCTTAATGTAGTTGTTCTGGTAAGTATAATCATTGCCTTCATGCATTTTCATGTAACCATTACCTTTTCATAGAAAAGGCAGTGTTTACTTTGCCCCCTAGGGATTCCTCCAAGTGGTCACTCCTCAGATGGCCACTGGAAGTGCTTCCTGGGGCAGTGGGGCACAGTAGGCAGCACTGCTGTTCTGCATGGAGACGCTGAATTTTCCTCATATAGATGCATTGATTCAAAATGGGAAAGCATTGGGTTGGCTAAACGTGAAATTCTGATGATATCACTAAGGAGGCGGATCGGGGGTGGGGACAGTGTCGGCGGACCTGCGTGGCGTGAGTTTTAACATTTTCTAAGTGAGCTAAGGGGGCAAGCCACCTAAATGGTGGATTGAGCACTACAGGGTCAGGAATTTTATACATGTTTGTGTTCCTGACCCTATAATGTTCCTTTAACTTAAATTATAATGGCGCTAAATATACAATCTGTTATAAAGACATATTATATATTTATTTGACACCATTACCTGAGGTCTATGGATGATACTGTAACACTCACCCGCTGGTCATGCCTTGCTGCTGTCCCCTCCCTGAAGTGACTGACCCTCCTTGGGCACTCTTCCAAGGCACGGCAATCATCTCTAATGATGGTGACATTCTGGCTTCAGTGATAGAGATCAACAGAACTACTTATGAAAGGGTTCTACTGCTCTCCCTTGTCACTCAGTTCTCACTAAGACCTCTATGCCACAGGCCAAGAGAAGTTAATGCCAATGAGTGACTGACAGGTGGGTGGAGGGCCAACATTTTTAGCCCCTCTTAGCTTTGATGACTTTGCTAATATGGTGATAGATGTCACTGGATTTGAAATCACACTTAGAGGGAACGTAGATCATAAAACTAAATAAAATCTTATTAAATGGAAACAATGTGAACATGTTGGATCTGAGAGACGAAGGTCCAGAAATTCGAATGGCTTTATATATGCCCGCAGTATCATCAACACAATTTTCTTTTCATCTTTGAAAATAAACACTGTGCATTATGTTGTAGGTCATGCAGACAGAAACTAGATACACAGCAAGTGAAGCCCACTATCATTCTGATATAGCATTCGGAAAGAGAGAGACATAAAACAAACAAAACAATAAATAACCAGAGCTTGAATTACATTATGCTACGAACAAGAACAGAAGAGATCTGATTTAAGTGACCACTAATCAGACACAAATGTTGCAATACGTAATACATATCATCTGTATACGTTATAATAATTATATAAATCGTCAGCCAGAGCCCTTTTAAATCCATATTCCCTAACCAGCAAAACACGATTCCAGACCCTCCTGTCAAACTCTTATAAACGTTATTTTTATACGCTACCACCCAAAAGAAACACAGTGTGCTAAAAAACACTATAAAGACCGCTGCTCTCCGTCTATTTTTATACTGCATGTGGATTGGAATTGTGCCTAACAGTGCTGCACATTTTAATTCTCCCCGATCATTACAAGCTCAAAGGGAGTGCTGTTTAAACAGAATTTTCAGCTGGAGGTGAATTACTGGTTGGAATGGAAATTATTTTTTTTCTTCATCTAGCAAATCCTTTTTTTTTTCTTTTCTTTTTTTTTTCAAGGTGAGGTTATAAGAAGTTCAAAACTAATCATCAGACCTCGTTTATTGTGTTTTGTCTGTGAAGCTATTCTCCAGGTGATGTTTATTTATAATTGGCTTCAGCCTCTTCAGCCCCTCTCTTGCCTTCATAATCGAGCCAATGGCGAGCCAGCGTGCTCTTTAAAACAGAGATTGCCTCAGAGTGGCTTTTAAAAGTGAGAGCGGAGAGGGAGATAGACCATCAATGTTAACCATCGCAAATTACAAAGTAGAGATGGAAGATGAAGAATAAAAACGCCTTAACAAGCAAGGCAGAGATAATAGACCTAGCCAGATAACTACTCTTCTTCTAATAGTGAAACAGAGCCTGTAACAGCCATCACGTCTGTTTGATATGATTGAATTTTAATAGACAATGCAGTGTCAATAAAGCAACTAAGTGTAAAATGTGTTTCTGCTGTTCTTAGTTTTTGAAGATTTTATAAAAACAGACGAGTACATTTTTATTCCTTTGACAAAGAAATCTGGTGTTTTTTTGAGGCTCACTGAAGAAATGGCCGTTACTCGCCTCACTTTACACCTCGATAATTACACATTACAACCGCAGGGCGGTTTAGGTATTTCCAACACCCTTACAAACACATATCATGAAATACATTTCATCTTCTTGATAGCAAGTCCTATTTTCATCAGTCAAAATTTTACAATTCTGCTACTCATGATAGTCATTAATGAAAGCAAGAGAAAAAAGGGGAACAGGGAGGGGGGGGGGGCGGAAATCCCCATTAATCTGTATTTTGTATACCTGGAAACAATGTCAAGGATACTCCAACCTTCGCCCATCTTCACGAAAAGAACCCATAGTTGCTCATATCTTGGAGGATGTTCATTCTTATCTGTGGACTTCTTTTATGATGCGCACTGATTCCTACACATTGCTGCATGGACACTTACCTACACAGAATTGACACATTCATAACTCCATACAACTAACAGCAGCCACATGATATGTGTGCTCTCACTACACACACCTTAATGGGTACACACAAATGCAGAATGTAACTTCATAGATACTCATGAATCTACATGCACCTGAATGAAACTCAACCACACATGCATGCACACACCTTCATTAATACTTTAAAATGTAGCTGCGTAACTGCTCTTCCATTGATATTTTCATGTTCCCTTATGTTAATCAACATTTTTGTTCTTTTATAAAGATGTACATCTTTATATCTAGGACAGATAATGATATACAGACATATACCATAACGCAGGGATTAAAAACTCCACTTGCCACTGGTGAGTGAAAATGTAGGGCTGGCGAGAAGCACCTCGCTCCTGTTGACTATGCTTCTCCAGGTATGTAGTGGCGTGTCACTTAAGGCCTGGCTGGTATAAGCCTTGCCACAGTGGCCCTTTTCACTAGCAGGCACCTTCGTGGATTCATCAATTGTATTCACACCAGCAGGAACATTAATTAATTTGTACATTCATAGATTCACACCATGCTGGGTGATGGCACAGCAGGAATCTTCATAGCTTCAAACTTTAACTGATCCAAACATTCACACTGATTGACACTTTACAGGAATTAGCCAGATACCAAAATAAACCTCTAGTTCACAAACCCGTCTCTTGCTCTCTCTTAAAGGACCACACTCCACTCTCAACCAGTTCTGTTGCTTTCCCACCTCGTCGCTTAGTTGCTATACCCCACTCTGCCCTTTCTGTATCTTCTCTAGACTGTAAGCTCTTTCGAACAGGCTCCTCATCAACCTACTGTTCCTGTAACATATTGTAAATGTCAAATTTATTGTTTAATTTCCCTCTTCATAATAATGTACAGCACTGCCGAATAAGATGGCCCTATATAAATGGCAATAAATTATAATAAACGTTGACGGATACACGCAAAAACTTTTACAAAAGTGACACCAGCACGCAAGTTGATCTTCACTCTCACAGAACACACCTTAATGGATGTTTGAACCAGTACATGCCTTCACCGGCAATCAAGCCAGTACAAGCCTTGCCAAACAATTACACCTACACACTTCCTGATGGACACAGAATAAAATACGTATTGACACACACAACATCTTTGCGCTCTTTAGATCGTCATACATGCAGTTCGATGATTTTACATCACAGTAAAAAAAGACTAATGAAATAAAATATTAATGTGTAGAACAATTTTATTTGACCAACATAAAATGAAAGAAAATAATGCAGTGAGCTAGCAAAAAAACAAAACAAAAAACCAACCAGTGGTCTTCATTGTCAGAATTTATATATTTTCTTATTTGCTTTAAGCTTATTTAATTCTAGGACATATGTACTATAGTACATTCCACAGGGAACAAGTCTAAATTCACTTCTTAAACACATGGTAATATGGTATACAGTACCCAGAAGTAAACATCATCAGATTATCATATTACCGGTATATATACCTGATAAGTATAGTGTATATAATGACAATCCACTGCTTTACACTTTTCCCAGATATCAAAACCAGAATTCAGAATCTGAATACACAAAAAACAAAGGGAAAGGTTCGTGGTTTATATATAGACTTGTATATCACGTACTAAAGATTTTAACAATGGGCAGATCATCTACTGGGTGCTAATTTTCTACCTCTAGTTACTATTTGTCTAGTTGTGATTGTTCGGTTACAAAAAAACAAAACAAACATATTCATATTAACATATGTACCAATCTGAATATATCTTTATTTTCATTTAAACAATATACATATTTAAAAAGCTGAAATATTTCCCTTTACATCTGTAACACAAAGTAGAAGTCTATCTTAAAATATCAAAATTGATTAATGAATTAAATAATATTAATGTTTTATGTTATTTTTCGATGTGTGATGGAGATTCATTTATTTACCGGAGACTTAAGCTTATAATCTATGTTTGTTGGATGTTTATTGCTGCTGTAGACATGTCTGAAACACTGTAATTGCATTGAGTTGTAGCTGTGGTGGGCAACCTGTCCTCGAGGAAATGTCTGGCTAGACATAGTTACATACGTAGTTATCTAGATAGAAAAAAGACTCAGGTCCATTCAAGTTCAAACTTGTTTATCAGTGAGTAGTCAACCTATGAAAAATGAAGTCACTAATGCATCAGCAAGTGTCCATTTATGCCTTGTTTCCACTAAGCGGTATGGTTCGGGTCGGTACGGTTCGGAAGGGTTCGAATGGTCCAGCCTATTCAGGTGAGCGTTTCCACTTCAAGTCGGACCGCCTGGGGGCATGCAGGTTTTAGACCAAATGCCTAGCATGTCATTTGTCATGAGCACTGACGTTTTCCTGTCCGCCAATCAATGGATTGTATAGTGTGACACCAGTAGCTCCACCCTAACCATACCGTACTATTTCCTATGGACCTACATCTGAAGGGGGCCCAGGAATGGTGCAGTTTGGTTCGGTTGTATGGGCCACTTTCATAATGAAAACACTCAAAATAGCGTACCAGACTGTATCGACCCGAACCTTACAACTCAGTGGAAACGGGGCATAAGAATGTCAACAGATGTCTTTGTCACCTCACATCCCTCATTGTATTGTTGACTGTTTAACCAGCGTCAGTCTAACAAGTCATTTCTGAGTCTAAAGACAAAATCTACTCATTTAACTTGGTTTGACAGGAGAGTGGCGACTAATGACTGAGGATAATCGTTAAGATGCAGTAAATATGGAAACATTGTCACTACGCAGTTTTATATTTACATTGCTTGTTATTTGTAGCTATAGTTCATACAGCTGCATTAAGTGGTTAAGAGGACAAATAGAACAGGGCTGATAAAATGTGTATCTCTGCATAATACAAAAAAAGTATCTTTGCAGGTTAGCATTGTCAAAGTCACAGTCAATTTAAACATTTGTGATGTTTTCGAATAGGCAGCATGAGCAATTTTTTTTTATAGCCTATTGAAATGTAATGATTGCTCTATGGTAGGACAAGCCCAGTTGAAAACTTCATATATGGTTTACAGGGCTTGGGAATTTTCTTGTTTAACACTGATTGTTCCCAAATTAAGAAAAGGCTTTACATTGTCACTTGCGCAGCATAAACCAGAAGTTGGAATACTGAGCAACTTTTTAATAAGGTGCTATTTTTACTAATAACAGTTTTTTTCAAGAACAACTTGTGCTTTTCTCTGGGTTGTGTATTTTATATATGTTGTGCATGCAAATAGCTTCGTAACATGCATTTTTATTCATCCTAATTGGTCATATATGTTTCTAAGTGGTTCTCCCTCTAGTAGTGGTGTGGTATATCATTTTGTAGAACGGATGAGTTACTCATGTAGAAAGATATTCCAAGAATATACAATTGCTTGTTACCAGCCTATGCAATTTGTGTCAAACCAGTTGAGCAGTAAAAGCACTGTATAATAAAAAAGGCATTTATCCTGCCCATAGGAAAATGCCGCATTCATCTTTCAACAAAAGTTTAATCACTACAGAGTCCTCCTACACAAACTAAACACATTATGTGTGGTAAGGCAAAATGTAACAATAATTACCAGCTTTTACTATAAATGATAGCTAAATCTTCTTTTAATACTGAATATTCATTTGTACAAAACAGTAAACAAAACTACATCAAAGAAGGATGCAACTTTATGCAGTGCTGCTTACAAAAATGTTAAACTAGTGCAGAAATATGTATATATATATATATGTTTGTGTGTGTGTGTATATATATATATACACATACATACACACACATATGTGAGTGTTTGTGTGTGTCTTTAATAGATGTAGAAATGTGTATACATATACTGTATATAGCTTTACTGGTTAACCATGTCTGTGTGTGTATGTGTATGTATATAGGTGTGTGTGTGTATACATACTTGTATATACACACACACATATATATTCAACCACATAGTGCTCCTAACACAACTGTGATTGTATGTCAAAGACAACATAATGAAATACATTTCCTCAGGTCATCAGTCAGTGTAAAAGTGCTCATTTAGTCCCTTAGAAGGCCAGACTGACCATCACATTAATTTTCACCACACTCTACTGGGCAAATATCCCTGTCATTCTCAACTTTGTCGAGGGTGACATCTGTTTCCTTTTCTCCATTTACAACATCATCACCAATGATTTCTTCAATAAGACTCTGGGTCTGTTCAGTGTATCCTAAGTTCACTTCCTTTAAATCTTCTGTCAAATCTTCCCCGTGCAACAATGCACTGTCAACCTTTGTATCGAGAGATTCTCGTTCGACTTCAACGTCATCATTTTTTGGTGGAGCTATTACTTCCTCAATCAGACCATCAGTTTTGATGTGTGTGCCCCCATCACTCTGCTGGTCTACGTAGATGTTATCATCAACTGTTTCATTGATTTTCGGCAGCTCCTCATTTTTCCTGTTTTTGTCCGATTCTTTTTTACCATCTGAGTACTGGTTGTCTTTGGAATTTGTCTTCCCCTTCAATTTCTTAGAGTGCTTGCTGTGCTTTTCATCTTTGGAAAACCTCCACTGAAACTGAAAGGACAATGTAGAATAATCACTTTACAATACAATAATTGCAGAGGCACTACACTTCAAACATATATTATTTGGGTTTACGACAAGCAGAACACAAGTGGAAGACGTTTATATAAAAAAATGTGAGTGAGTGCTCGGCTAGAAAGGAAAATATATGGTGTGTTGTCATTATGAAAAATATATTTGTTTTTATAATAGATCAGCACGGTATGCATCTTTTCATAACATGTTCCCTAATGTCCATGTTCTCATAGGTTCTGACTATAATGAAATAAGAAATTGATAAAGGGCTAAATTAAATGATGAGGTTATATGGGTGTGGATTGGTATTTTGGGAAATGATGCAATTAAAAGCTTGGCTATGGTGGTTTAGTGATTAAGTGATTATTCATCCATTGTCAAGTGCCAAAAATATTTAGAAAAATTCCAGCTCTACATTATATTAAGTTTTGCTGCCAAAAGGATCCATATGGTAGAATCATATGTCCCAAGTATCCCCTCCCTAGTTAGAACACAACTCAACCTGTCTCTTTTTTCTTGTCACTTGTAACCGTCAAAGTGAAGGGTATGACCCAACACGCATAATTTGAACCTATGCTATGCCAATAGTATGAAAGGGATAGAGGTGTATTACCAGACCTTGTGGCCGGGCTTAATACAGTGCCTGTGCCTATAGTATACAAAGAAACAAACCAAAGTCTTGGGGATCCAGAAATACATAAGAACGTAATGCCAGGCCGGGACTAGGGGTACAGAAATCAGGATACTCAAACAAGCCAGGTCGGTTTACCAAACAACACACTGAACAAAGAAAGCTTTATTGGGAATTGCCAGGGCAATGGCACAGAGCTCTATGAAGTCTTATGTGCATATATCTGGCAGAATGATGTAAACCTAGAACGTGCTTTAGTGTCAGTGCCAAAATGGTGCCGGGCAGGTTGTATCTGAAAAGTAACACTGGTTGCCTAAATGATGTGGGTCTGGACTTGGTATTTGCTCAGCGTCAAAATGTAATTGAAAAGGATGTGAAGAAGAACAGAGAACTACAGGTAACCTTTCAGTAACATTTATCATGTTGTTGTCAATTATATTGGTAAACCAGGAAACACATGACAACAGAAAAAAACGACTTGGACTATCTCTCCAGATCTCAAACGCCATTGAGGTATGGATATACAGTATACAGCTGGATCACACAACTCCAAAGCAACAATATGCAAACTGTGCCTTTTAAAAACTTTATTTATATATATATGCAGAAAAATGTTTAAAAAAAAAACCTAGTGTGGTCTTAGGCTATGTGACCAATTATAGGTCATATACACGTTCCTAAAGGTTTACGGAAATGCCATTGACCACACCTACAGTCACACCCCCTAAAATAAAACTGCTTCTCAACAGCCATTATCATTCAACACGTTGGAAAGTTTGTAGATTTTTGTCAGGTTGATACTTCAAGAAGTGTGCGAAAAACAGATTTAAGGCTATTCCTCCCCATGCAGATGCATCTTTAAACATGAATAATTATAAACCATTATAAACCATCTGCTAAAGATTCTAGAAAGCCATTTTTTCTTCATATGTGAGTTGCTGTTTTTTTTGTTTTTTTTTTGGGGGGGACTTCAAGTTTCTAATTGGGGGGGGGGAAAACAGCCATTTTACTGTTTGCTCAGTACTGCCATTTCTTCATTGTTCGCATTGTTTGGATTTAATGTAAGGAAAGCAGCTCTTGCTGCTCCTGATTATTATTATTATTATTATGTAAAAAACAGCTACTTGTTCAAAATGTTTTAAAATAACGTTCTGTTCCAAGTCATCCTGAAAATCATCTTTTAATAGAAGAGCTTAGTTTTAAACAATGAGCGGTGAGGAAGCTCATGTAAGGCAAGAAACAGCATTGTCGCAAAGGTGGGTAGAGGGGATTACAACCGGGGAGTGTATGAAGTTAAAGGAACACTATGGCATGTATTCCTGACACTATAGGGCTGGTGTGGCTGTTAAAGCCACTGGCCCCTCTCTGATTGCCCTGAAAAGGTGATTTTACTCACTTTTTTACCACGCCAATGTGGTGTCGCCATGGCTGGCCCTGCCTTCATGGCTGAGATCATCAGTCTTGATGATCTCAGCCAATTCAATGCTTTCTCATAGGAAAGCATTTAAAGGCTACTGAGCACGCGTGGCAAAACGCTGCACCAATCAACATCTCCTCATAGTGATGCACTGAATCAACAATGCATCTCTATGGGAATGTTCAGCGAGTCCATGCAGATCAGGGAGATGCTGAATATGGGTGGTGCATATTGTGCAGCACTGACACAGGAAGTGTCTGAGTGACTACCACTCGAAGTGTTACTAGGCAATAACACAAACACAGCCTTATATCTGAAAAGGCAATGTTTACATTGAAAGGCCTGCAGGGACTTACAATACTCACCAAAACCACTAAATTAAGCTGTAGTTGTTCTGGTGATTATAGTGTCCCCTAAAGTACATATTCTCCCATTTACAGGCGAGGAATATGGCCCAGACACATGCAGATTGACCGGTAGTCTCCAGCCATTACTTATTCTAGGTTGCATTTTTTTTTTAAAGTAAAAAAAGGACGTCATAAAGTGCTGTCAGGAGGATGGTTGTACTTTTTTTTTTTTAAACCATTGGTTTTTTTTTCTACACCAGCAATGACTATTTCTAATATTAAGGACAAAATATTTAGAGAGGTGAGTAAATAGTATAAAGTTATTAAAGTGATACAATATACGGTAAGCTGTATTGTTTTAGACAGGGTAGGCCAATCCAAATCTCTTGGGCACCAACACTCATCGACCTCATGTTGAAGAAAAATGCTCTAAACACATTTCCTAAACAGGGAAAAAGGTAGCCAATATCCACACTGGACTGGAGTTAAGCACTACTGTAAGCCCACAGAAGAATGAGTTTGCTCAGAGATTTGCTGCTATATCTGGGATGGAGCCCAATATGTCTCTTCCAATTTTAGCAGAATCTAGAAGTTACTCAGTGTAAGGCAACCAGAGAGTTTGAAAGAATCCTACTGCAAGTAACCACATACCTTATTATACAAACACTGTATTAGTTTTAATTAGGAACCATGTATCACTTTGGTAAGTATACACATCTATGGACGTCCTACTTTTTGTATCACCAATAATTAACTGGTAGTATCACATATTTCCTACATCAAGTCCACTTTATCTAGATATGTACCTGGTGCTCATGAAAAACAAAGATACATATTCTCAAATTTTCTGAAGACACATATTTAAATAGAAACATAGAATGTGATGGCAGATAAGAACCATTCTGCCCATCAAGTCAGAATTAGTCTTTTAATTAGTCCCTGGCCTTATCTTAGGTCTAGGATAGCCATATGTCTATTCCACGCATGCTTAAACTCCCTCACTGTGTTAACCTCGACACTTTTTTTTTTCTAAACTGAAGAGGAATTCAATAAAATCAGATCATTACTAAACCTGGCACTATATAATCTCTTTTTCTCATGTCAAAGAAGTATCAAGATTGCTTTTTCAATAAATCCTCATGAGATACATTTGGCGACTTCACTGTTCATTTACAGGCACGGTAACAACCATAATGTGAATTATAAGTGTTAGTGGACCTTATGTCTCTTGACATTTTTTTCCACTGGAACTCCAAGCAATAGTACAATCACTATGTGCACTCACACTTTGTAAAATTAAACTTTTAGACTTTGTTTACTTATAAACTTCCTGCACACTGTGTTTAGAGTGTAGGTTCTCAGGATACCAATGGGATTGAAACTTGTTCAGATTTGTCTGATTTAATATTTATTGTGCTGTATCTGTCTTGGTTGCAAAGGTAGCTGTTAAATTACAAACAGCAGTTGGTCTGCTGTTTATTTTGTTTTAAGATCCTGAAGCCTCAATGTTCCCCGTGATTTTCACAAACATACTTCAGTATGTCTTTAACCCCTTAAGGACACATGACATGTGTGACATGTCATGATTCCCTTTAATTCCAGAAGTTTGGTCCTTAGCCCCTTAAGGACACAACTTCTGGAATAAAAGGGAATCATGACGGAATATATCCGTCATCTGTCCTTAAGGGGTTAAGGGGTTAAACCATTCACATTTTAAGTTGTCACATTCTGTGGATATGGACGAACCAAAATGCTAATTTATATCACCCTGTATTCAGCAAAACCAAACTTGGTTCTTTAAGATAAATGTTAATGGATAACTGGTCCTGTATGATCATATCAAATTGCCCCTGTATACAGTAGGTCTGCATGAGACATTTAAAGTCATAGTAGAAAAAGATGAGGAGAATTTAGATTTTGTCAGCAGTAAACATTTTCAGTAAATTTGAGGAGAACCCCAGGCCCTGCAGCAGTTGCTACAGTATACATATTTAATTTCTCATCATGGCCAAAAAACAGCTCAATGAGAGGGGTCTGTACATAAAGACTGTTCCAATATCTCCAGCAGGTCACAAAAGTCTTCAAATTGAGGTTTCTGTGATCATACACATTATTTAGGAGACCTGTGCCTGCCTGACCAGAAACCTATACTAAATCCACCCTGGTCCATTTCATTGTGCATAGATCCACATGACTTGACGTTACAATACACAAACGTGTATTCCTGACCCAATAGTGTTAAAAACATGCTAGCCCCCCGGCTTCTCTTTAAATAACTAGAAAACATACTTTATTTCCAGGGCCACACTGTCTGCCGTTGCTGGTAAAGCAATGGATTGCCTGAGATCATCGATTCTGATAATTTCAGCCAAGGAGGGTGACCAAGGCGGAGTCAAACGCCGCCCTGGGCCAATCAGCATCCCCTGACACTGTGCAGCACTGACCCATGAGGCACCTCTAGCAGCCATCTGAGGAGTGGCCACTGGAGGTGTCCCTAGGCTACAATGTAAACACCGCCATTTCTCTGAAAAGGCAGTGTTTACTGCAAAAAGCCTGCAGGGACTGACTATACGCACCAGAACATTAAGCTTGTAGTTGTTCTGGTG
This sequence comes from Pelobates fuscus, assembly GCF_036172605.1. Taxonomy (NCBI): domain Eukaryota; kingdom Metazoa; phylum Chordata; class Amphibia; order Anura; family Pelobatidae; genus Pelobates; species Pelobates fuscus. The sequence goes on along the minus strand of NC_086320.1, from coordinate 315,105,435 downwards.
ACTATAGTGTCCCTTTAATCTGTGATTCTTATATATGTATCATATTAAATAACATTTAATAAAAACATTAAAGGAGGCATCAGAACTCTTCAATGTTGATGAAAAGGAAGAAATCAAGTGACATGGAGACGGGTTTCACTGCTTTTCCAGATAACATTAAGATTAACAGGCCATCCTGTCACTGTAGATTCCCAAGTGCAGCGAGAGTTAAATTGAATGTGAACTGCGAAAAATACCTTTGGTTCTTTTTTCTTCATCTTATGAGGCAGTGCTGGTCTCTGCAGAAACACTATCTGCTTGGTAGTGACATTCCCATCCCTGGAAAACAGATTCATGAATTCGTTAACAAGTCATCCCATCCCACAGGTAAGGCCCCATGCAAGCTAACAGTATCTCCCATTACCCACAAAAACCCTGCATTTCCATTTAAATTACATTTATTACTTTCCACAATGGAGATAGTCAGGAATCGGGACATTCTCCACGGTGATATAGCACAATATTTATTTTCAATATACATGCATAATATTTTTCTATTCTAATCTCAGATGAAATTTTAACGAGTTTTTAGCCTCATCCCTAGTATTAACAACAGACTTTTACTCCTATTACTCCCAGTCAGAGTGTGAGAGACTAAATATATTAGACGGTAGGTCACAGTTTCCCAGCAGATTGAAAATATTATAATTAAATCACAAGTGGTAAGGGAAATATTTTTAAAAATACTTTAAAAATCACGTGAATTATTGTCTTTTTTAGCGTTTAGTATTACACCGTTTCTGGCATTTTCTCTTTTATTTTGGACAGAGCATTCTTTTTATACCACACAAACCGTATTTAATTTACAGGGCATCAGTGAATTTAGAAAGATATTTTCTTTTCATGTAGGATTCATTATATTTTACCATTTGTAATTTCACATTTTCAATCTTTCAAGGCCTCTAAAAACACCATTTTAACATGCAATTCCTGTTGAAGAACAGCAATACATGGTTATAAGCTAAACTAATTCTTCACCCTTTATATAATTGTATAAAAGACTTTATACTGAAAGGCAATACCAGAATAGAACACTCTTACCCAGCCCCACGTGTAGCTGCGGAACTGCCGCCGGTGCAGTAGCACCGGGGCCCGCATGCTGATGGGGCCCATCGGGTGGCCCATGCACTTAGGGCCACCCGATGGGCCCCATATCTTCAGGGGCCCGGTCAGCGCTGTGGCCGTGGTATAGCGCGACCGAGCCCCTTTAAAAAAAAAAATGGAAAAAATGCTGCCGCAGCGCAAGTGCTGCTGGGAGGAAGTGGTCACTTCCAGCTTACTCCGCGTGGGAGGAGCGCGCGCCCGGCAATGAAGAGGGAGAGCCAGCCGGCTCCCAGTCCCATCAGCCCCAGCCAGCCACCCTCCTGCAAAGACAAAGTAAGAAACAGGAGGGTGGCTGGAAAATGAGCTGTGTGTGTGTATGTCTGTCTGTCTGTCTGTGTGTATGTATGCATGTCATTATGTGTATATGAATGTCAGTGTATGTATGTCTGCATGTCATCATGAATGTGTGTATGTCTGTATGAATGTATGTATGCCATTATGAATGTATGTATGTATGAATGCATGTCTGTATGCATGTCATTATGTGTGTATGAATGTCAGTGTATGTATGTCTGCATGTCATTATGAATGTGTGTATGTATGTCTGTCTGTCTGTATGAATGTATGTATGTCATTATGAATGTGTGTATGTATGGATGTCAGTGTCTGTATGAATGCATGTATGCCAGTATGAATGTATGTCTGTATGCATGTCTGTATCCATGTCTGTATGCATGCCTGTATGTATGTCTGTATGCATGTCTGTTAGTATGTGTCTGTCACTATGTACGCCTGTGTGTCTGTATATGTGTGTATGTCTCAGTATCTGTGTGTCAGTATGTATGCCTATATACGTATCAGTATGTGTGTCTACAAAACCCCCGCAACCCCCTTCCACAAATCCCCTGCTTATCCCCCTTTATAAAGACTCCTGTCCCAATACAAAACCCCTGCCCCCTTCTACAAAATCCCTGCAGCCCCCCCCCCACACACACATTTACAGGCAGACAGTCACACACACAGTTACAGGCATACAGTAACACGCACACAGTCACATATACAGTCACAGACAGTCATGCACACAGTTACAGGCAGTCAGTCACATATACATTGACACACACACGGCAGCAGCAGACGTCACATGCCCACAGTCACAGACAGATAATCACACACACGTTTACAGGCAACATCAAACAGTCACAGGCAGACAGTCACACATACATAGTCACATGCAGTCACACACAGTCATAGCCAGACAGTCACGCACACAGTTTAAGACAGACAGTCACATATACAGTCAGTCACTCACACACACAGTCACAGACCGATAGTCACACACACGGTTACAGGCAGTCACACACACACACACACACACACACAAAGTTACAGGCAGACAGTTACAGACACAGTTACAGGCAGACAGTTACAGACACAGTTACAGGCAGACAGTTTTACACACACACACACTCACACACACACAGACATACACACACACAGACACACACTCTTACTTACAGACAGTGGGCTGGAGGAGGACTGGATTCCCTGAAGTCCTTCCCTGAAGCCTGTGGAGAAGCAGGGATTCCATCTTGCTGCACCTCCATGTGCAGCAGTAACAGCAGCGGTTAAGGGCCGTAATAAGCCCCCCCCGGATGCTGGTTTGGCTCCGCCCCTGATTTGTATTAGCTCCACCCCCACTTTACCTCCGTGAGGCCAGTTCAGCCGCTCTTTGCGTGTGTGAGCTTTTCCTAACTACCATGGGGCACCCTAATTACCATGGGGCACTGTGCGGCCACAGCTCACACAGCCCCCTCCAGCACCCAGACCAGGGTCATGGCACCCCCCACCCTGGTGGCAAGGGGGGCGGACTGCCCCCTCCGCCCCCCCTTAGTACGCCACTGGTCATGGCAGAGACAAATAAAGGGACACTATAATGCCAGAAAACAAACTTGTTTTCCTAGCACTATAGCTTCCCCCTCTGTCAAGGCCCCCTCCCGCGGCGCTGAAGGGGTTAATAACCCCTTCAGTCACTTAACTGGGTCCCGCGTCAATGTCCCTCTATGCTGGCTTAGCTCTGCCCATGTCTGCCGGAGGGAGACCTAATGCGCATGCGCTTCAATGGCCACGCTCGCATTAGGATGTCCCCATTGGAAAGCATTATTCAATGCTTTCCTATGTGGAAAATCTGATGCTGGAGGACCTCATGCAGAAAGTGAGGATGTCCAGTGTCAGATAACAGACCAAAAGTCAGTTTCAATTCTGGAAGTCCCTCTAGTGGCTGTCTGGTAGACAACCACTAGAGGAGGAGTTAACTCTTAGAGGTAATTATTGCAGTTTATAAAAACTGCCATAATTACCACTGCAGGGTTAAGGGTGATGGGAGTTTGAAAGACCACTTCAATGAGCTGAAGTGGTCTGGGTGCCTACAATGTCCCTTTAATAGTATACTTGCAGTAAGTGGTAACATATGAAGGGAATGAGGAGGTAACTGACTGTGATGTCAAATATATGTACTTCCTCCATTCTTTTTTTTTTTTTTTTTTTAAAGACAGATTGGTACAGACTGCTTTGAAATTTAATTTCATTAAATTTGAAATTAATGTAAACTCATATAAGTTGCATTTTGGCAAAATGTGGCAATAAGCTGAGTTTTTGTTACTACATTGTGCCATTCAAGATGGCTGGTGGTTACTGGCACCTTCTTGTGCGATGCACAATTGTGGAGATCTTCAATAGATACCAGTCTTATTCTCTCCTGCAAGGGTGAAAGTATAGCAGTAGTAGTGACATGGGCTACTGACAGATGAAGTCAACAGGACCTGAACATGGACTGATGTGGAACATGGAGACATTAAAGAGAGCGTTGGGTAAGTATATTATCTCTTTACAAAACTGGGCTTTATATTGAACTCTGCTTTATAGGCATAATATGTTAAAACATGCAACAAATAATATTAAAATAATAACAAATACTCACCTTTAACATTTCTGCAGGTGTTGCTAAGCCACATGAAAGCATCAGACAGTCAGACCAGGAAGAGGCTCTCATTCTGGTCTATGGGGTCTAATATTATTTAATAAACCTGTGTCCACTAGGGGTTATAATGTCCTTCAGCAGGTCAGATCACGGGATCTGTACATTTTCTGCCAACCAGAAAGATGGAGGTAGAACAACTGCGTCCTTCAGCTCAAAAAGAACATTTCATAGAGATTAGGTTCCAAGATCATTTCTTCCAAAATAAATAATGGTAAAAAAATAAAGATAAGAAAAAATGGGGTTGTTCTAAAATCAAAAGGTGATTTAAGTGCCACTACATCATCCGTGTGACCTGACCCTTCTCTGCAGTGTGATTGTTTTAATGTACTTCCAACTAATCGCATTGCAACACTGCAAACACTATAGGAACTCTCAGAAGATTTGTGTATCACAAACTCCTAAGAGACTAAATGCATTTCTCTTTCCTCCGATGACTCTTACTTTTTGTGTCTCTCTTTCTCTAGGCAAAAAGTGTTCCTTGCCCAAGGAATGACAATAAATAATAGCAGACAACCACACCGTGTTCAACGTCTGTCACCTAATATTAAGAATCTTTGATTACATTTACCATCAGAACACAGACCCTGAATAGCTGAATTGACAAGCGTATCCAGTTGTGATAAATTATATTTCCTGCTGTTCCGCATGTGTCCAGAACATCTTGAGTCAATGGAGCCATCCTAACTTTTCTGAGGCTGCTAGTGGCGCATTTTCAAAGACATCATACATAAAGATTGTTTGGCGATCAGGTACATCCATCAGTGAATCTCATGTTATAATACAAGAACTATCCAAGGATACAAAAGGTCTTGCCCTTACAAATTCAGACAGTTCCAACACTTGAAGATAGTTTAAAAGCAACTACGTAGGTGAGCCTTATGAACTGTCCATTAACAGAAAGTTACAAGACATGGACACTTTAATTAGAGAAACAGTAATTAAAATACTTCTGCTGATGAAAATATATTTCTGGTGGCAGATGGTTAACTAAGCTAGAACAAAATCTGTATCAATCAGATTTTTAGAGAACAAGTATGACGAAAAAACTGACAATTATTCATTCCACTTATGGATGATGAACTTCAATTTAACATGTGCTCCCGCTGCCTACGGATGTCCTCGCATAATGACAACTCGCAAATGAATTTAATTTGACCTCAGTCTACCTACCAAAAATGATTCCGTAAATACGCAGGGACTGCAAGAAAATACATTTTATTTGAGTTTAATTTGTAGTTTCTGCTTTCTCTTTGTTTAGTAAGAATTACCTTGGCAGGGCTGGGCAGGGTACCATAATGTTGACCTAATCTTAGGTTTAGTCAGGTAAAAAGGTTTTAGTACAACAATTTTACCATAGGAGAGCTACATAAAAATGTTAAACAAATAAGAACAAAAATATTCACATAGGAAATTGACGCTATCCACACATCCATTTAATACTCAGTGTGTTATACTCAGGCAGTGGGGGAAGTGTGGGGGGACGCAGAGAGGGGCATTGTCTTTGGGTGCCAGTCTTTCATCAGAGAGCTGCTGCACTGCAGCATACACACAATCAGGAGGAAATGGGTGGCTGGGAAGATCAGAGACATCTCCCAAATTCCCAATAATTAATTTATTTTATCTCCGGTGCTAACTAAGAAGCTCTCACCAGAGTCACCATTAGTAATGTAGTGCAATCAAGCTCTTCTTCACCTCTGTATCTCCAGCCTCTGGAGTACCTTATGATGTGTGGAACTGCACTATTACCCCGGAACTGCATGGAGCAGGCTGGGGAGAGGAGCACACAGGACATGCAGGGTAAGAGAGGCCTCTGTACTTGGATTCCAATGGCGAGTTTGAAATCCATACAGCAGATAGTGGTGGGGAAATTCTCAGCATAAAACATGGTGCTCTAACTAGAAATTGCTGCCATTATAATCTTCAAACAGATTGGGAGATATACTAGACAGAAAAGGTTATTTAGAGAGTCCTCCGCAGATGAAGAAATGCCTGAAACATCCCAGAGAATTCTAGTTCTCTCTTACTATTTGTGCATATTACACAAAATTCTGCCCAGCATGCGTTTATGGGATATGTAGATCAGCATTTGGAAGTAGTTGATGAAAAATGAATGAAATTGGTGTGCAGGGTAGTAAAAACAGTGATGTTACTTTGCTGATAAGCTCTGTTCATGTGTTTTTTTTCATGAACGAAACTAGTGGCAAAATATTACCTCATCAGAGAGACTGTAAGAGGAAGTGGCAAATTTTATGGCATGTAACTGCTTTGTGGTGAGTAACACTAATTTGAGAAGGAACCAAGTGGGAAGGAATTAAACAATTACCGTGCATACTTCCTGCCTTCCTGCTAGTATAGAGACCTGCCAATCAGCTGTCACACTGGAGAATTCCTAGTTACGCTCATTCACAGGACAGTTGAAGGCACCCAGACCACTACATGTCAACAAAATGCTCCGGGTGCAGTGGTTCTTTAATTTTAACCCACAATGTAGAATTTAGCAGTTTTGTGGAAACTGCAATGTTTCCTTTCCAGGGTTAAACACACCTCTAGTGGTTATCTTCCTGACAAACTGGGCTCTCAATGAAATGCAGAATTTGATTGGTGCAGCACATAAATGCACACTAGCTTCCCAGTGCTTAGTAGAAGCACTGGATTGGCTGAGATCACCAGGATTGATGATCTCAACTATGGAGTAAAAAAAAAAAAAAAAAATCAATAAGAAATCGCAACACCAAAATAAATGACAAGACGAGATTTATTGCACCTGTGTGGAACCGGCAGCATTTTGAGCCAACCTCAGGGTCTTTATCAAACGTGACAAACTATGACTCCACAAACTATGGAGTCAAGGCGGCAGGATAGAGCATTGCGGAGATGGATAAGAGGGTAATGGTGGAGGGGGGCGGGGGGTAATATAAATAGCTATCAGGCTTCCTTAAACTCTGCCCTCTGAATAGGTTCTATATCTAACGGCAATCTTTTTTATTGGACACAAAGCTCAAACCTAAACAATTTCTGTAACATCATTTTATTCTGAGTTTACTTCATTTTTTTCATTGTCTCTACCTTAATGTCTGCCTGTTTTTTTTAGTTAATAATTTGTGATGCAGCCTGTGGATAAATGTTGCTTAATCACACAAACAAAATTGCTAATTAACTCCATATGATGAGTAAAGATGAGCATAACTAGCATGTTTTTCATAACAACCCGGCATCTCTGTGATTGTGCCAAACTCGATTTTCGCTGGGTAATTTTTGCACTACCAGTGCTGCCTGTTAACCCCCTGCAGGACAAATTGGTTTAACTGTTTCGATGTTGGAGATAGGAGAATGAAACATTAAAGGGGACACTCCTAGTTGGAGCTGACACACTCCTTTTTTAATCTATTATATAGATAGTGATATAAAAAAATATATGCAAAAAAAACAAAGAAATAATCAGGAAATATTCATTTAAAGTCCCTGCATTAGCTGTAAATCTGAAGGCTTTGTAGCTTCTGCAGTGAGCTCTCAAACCAGGATGTTACTCAGTCATGATACTCAAGACACCCACACATGCAAGATGTAGTGTAGGTTGCAGTGATTTATATGTGGGATTTTTTAGGTCTTCTTTTGTTTGTTTTTTAACAATTACCTCATAAATCCATCCGTTCTGCCCCACCCTATCAACCAACAGTGTTTTCCTTTCAGCTAAAAAATACATGCGGAATATGACGTCATGACTCAAGTTTTTAGGAGTTGTAGTTCAGATTTTAACACTCAACAGTAGAAAGCTGACAAGTGCTGTTTGTGCGATATATAAAGTTAAAAAAAGAGGGTGTGCTGCAAATACAAAGTTAATTATTTTGTTTTGAAGAATTTTTGTTTGATTATTATACAGGCCCTTTAGCGCCTACATCTACGTCTACATCATATAAGTCGTATAAGTCTTCTATCAGAGACTATAGGAAAGGTGAGTTATGATAAGTTCAGATTTGGTGAATAATATATGGAAATTCTCTCCAAAATTTGAATTGGGATATAAAAAGATTGCCATTTGTTATCGTCATTCCATGAGATGCCTTGCATTCAAATGTACATTGTATTACTTATAGCTCATTCCTGTTCCATTATCTTTATACTTTTGTAATGAATCTAAATTCTCAATAAATGTATAATTAAAAAATGCAGAACATTCACTCTCAAACTAGTGATATGGGTTTTACATCACAATAAAAGCTATTGAGGTCTAAAGTTATATTAGCAAAAAATAAACACTACATACCGGTTTGTTTTTACAATAGGGGTTGAGAGGACACATGTTAGTTGCCAGCCATGCATAGCCAAGGAATCCAGGAGTGCTGTATAGTCAGTATGGACTTCCAAGCCCTAAAACAGGAAAAAAATTAGTTATTAGGAGAAAAAGATTGCCAGAATTATGATTTTTTTTTTCTTACAAAGTCTCAACATATTCTACAGAATGAATACAATTGAAAGAAGTCACACTGTCACATACAACAAAGAAACATGGATTTTGACCTCAGATTAAAACCAACTGGCCACCCAATTCCTAAATGGATTAACAGAATTTGCCAGATTTTCACACATTTCTAGGAACTGCTTGTCTTTATGCTAGCGATGCATATCTGCTAAAAGCAGCATAATACCTATATAGTGAAAATGCTTGCTAGTTCTTATACCAAATTATTGTATGTTTGGGCAAACATACCATGCCATTTCCACTAGAATGTATGCTATTTATTCCCTACCACTTTACCAAATGACTGATCTATCACATCACATCCTGGCCACATGCCAAAGTCAAAAGGTAAGATCAAATATTTCCCCTGTGGAAGTCAAGCGCTATCCAGCACTGGCCCAGAAAGTTGGAGTGCCACAGCCAATGCGGAGATCAATGATCTCGCTCATCAGCCAGCTCATTGTGCTGCAGGTGGCAAGAAGGGAGCTTGCAGTCTGCACCTTCTGAGGGTCCAGATCACTTACATTGCTCCTGGGAGCATTATCCTGGCAACGAGCAGTCTGCACTTGCTGGAGGTGTAGACTAACTAATCTATCCTCTGAACCACCAGGGGTTAATAGCCCCCACCCTGGCCCAAGTTAAGCAAGACGGAGGGGGAAGCTTTTTCTCCTCCACAAGAACAAGAACAGTATAGCCCCTATCTTCCCCCCAACAATACAGCACCTAACTTCCCCAAAACACACTACAACACATATCCCTCTATCACACATATCCCCTATCACATCACAAACACATTCTAGAGCCCCTATCTATATGCACACACTTACTACATTACAAACAGCTTTATTCACACACACATCCTCACAAGCATAGTCCCCACAAACATGCAAAAAACAGAAGCAGAGTCCCTACAAATACACAACACAATAAGAAGCCTACCCCCTAAGTAGCCATACCTACACACACAGACAACACCACAAGCAACCTCCACACACACATATATATATATACACACACACACACACACAGACACACACACACACATACATACAACACTTTCTCCCAGACCACCCATATTTTGTTCTCTGCTGTCTCATTTACTAGGACAACATAGATAGGTCACCAGCAAACACAAAGAAGCATGTCATTTAATTTCCTTGCACTAGGTCAACAAAACAGGGCATTTTTCCTCTGGAAGAGTTCTTCAGCAGGGTTCTACACATTGGTTGCCCTGGAGGGACACAGAGCAGACATGCTCACTTTGTAGGAAGTGCGTGTCACTGGGGATAAAACCACGCCCCCTCTCTATTCTGCCCCTCCTATTTGGGTGCTGTGCCCTAAAAGCCCAGGTTGAAATTGTTTATCAGTCCGGCCTTGAGTTTGATGCAGGAATAGCACAAATCAATAGATACTGGAAAATCACCAACACCCCCAGTGCGAATATACTTAAAGATAAAAAAATAACTTTTACTCAAATTGTCAGCGCTAGACTAGAACATCATGGGGATCATGAGATTTATCCCAAACATAAATTCTACATGTATATATAGACAATAGGGGGGAATCTGCTAGAGAAAATAAGAAGAAAGGAACAATATAGTGCTTAACTGTGTTATTCGTGAAGGTGGTTTTAGATACAATTGGCCACTCACACTTTGAATGTCAAATTCAAGCCTTCATAATATGTTTGGAGATGTCATTAGGTTTTTCTCCTGTTGCTATGTAGCCTCAGTAGCATTGAACCATAGATGTTTGGAAAAAGAAATTGCACAAATATGATGCAAATATAAATAAAGTGCAAAGATATTTTTAATCACTTACATGTTCCAAATTCGGATCCAGAACGGAATATCTGTATTAATTCTCAACAGATACACATGTAAGGGAGGGGATAAGAAATAGGGGAAAGGAGGGGTTTAAAATTAAAATTAAGATACAATTCTTCATGGGTCCCAGTATTTCCCTAAAGCAGAAACATATATATATATATAAGTTCTGTACATGTATAAACATAAATACTCTCATCCACATCCATATATACTGCAATGCAGTACACTACTTACACTTCTTTTATGGTACATTCATATATGTAACTGTATATACAGCCACATATATAAATAAAAGTGGTACTTGTAAAATTAATAAAATGAATATCTTATATTTTATCCCCTTTACATCCCCATATATGGGTGTGGATAAAAAGTGCATGAAAAGAGCATTAAAAGAGCGTAAAAAAGAGAGAGTGAAAGGGAAGAGAGAAACTTTTGAAATGTCAATCCAGAAAGCACCATAGATCTATATCAATATTTAGTCCTCCTGGTTGTAAACCTTTAAGGACATTAATCCAGTAGGTTTCTCTCTGAGCTAATCTTTTAATGATGTTTCCTCCCCTCCAATCAGTTTCTACTTTTTCTAGTCCTGTAAAAAAAAATCCTTCCAATGAAACTTTGGACATTGATTACAGTGTATGGGAACTATATGTTTTTGCAATTTTTTTCTTTATATTGTTTATATTCTCACTTTTAATTTTCTGCAAGTTCTGCCGACATATTGTTTGCCACAGATCAAAACAGATCAGCTGATAAATAGCCAAACTGAAATTCATCATTTCTTTTCATGCAGACTGTAGTCCCAAATTAAATCTGCTCATTCAGGCACACTAGCTAATTAGGAAACTGATTTGTATAATTCATATTGATTTTTTTTCCATTCACTACAGCTAGCTATTAATGAATGTTGCTATTCAGTGTCAAATTATGAGATTGGTAAATATTGCTTACCAAAACAGGCTGCAAAATTACAGAATTTGGTTGTTTCAATTGTGCTTTTATTTTTATATATATATATATATATATTTTATTTTTTTTTTTTTTTTTCATGCCAACATATATATTTATTTAGCCTGTATACGGAAATGGTTAAAATCCTAAGAATTTGATTTCACGTTGGACTATAATCAAACATATATTTATATATAAAAATACCTTACAGATCGTGACCACGGTTTTCTGAACAATCACAACATTTACTTTGTGTTTGGTATATAATTTAACCGTATGATTCCACTGACTGGGGGTTGAAGCCCCCCACTGATTACTCTGATTGCTCTTTCAGATATTATTTATAGTGTTGGACAAGTCATTTGCTTCAACGAGGGAATAAAGAAAAGGTTTAAATGACTAGTGTGGTACCATGTTATTATCTACTGACACTGCGAGGGAGGTAAAAGTATATAAGAATAATATAAGATTTGTGGACTTCAGGTGGCCCTTCACCCTGATTTCCTTTCGGCAATTTCACAAAATTTCAAACCAGGTTAAAGAACCTGAAAGGGCTAAATATGAACTAGTGTGGCAGCAAAGCTTAAGTAAAACTTGTATCTGGTCTATAAAGGTTGATTAAAAAAAAAAAAAAATAGATTAAGCCAAATAATTATTAAAGGGGCACTGTAACAGGGTTAGTCACTAATCAATGGATTTTTTCCTGAATGGACAATATCTGGTGAAAATGGGCGAATTCCATTTGCTATCGGAGATTTATCAACCATTATCAACTGCATGGTGACCTAAGATAAATTGAATGCACATTCGCAAATTAACATTCACTTGATTTTTGCAAGTGAATGATAACATGAAGAACTATTTGCCCACTTTCAGCACTAGCAGCCATCAGGCAAATAGTTTAAAACAAACCTCTGTGACACAAATGTTAATTATGTGGTGGCTGGCCAGTTCTTGCTAGCCAGCTGCCACATGAAAAAAAAAAATAAGATCCCCATATTAATATGTCAATAAGATCCCCATATTAATATAATGGAGATACTGTAACTCCCTATGCCCCCCACATGCCAAATATTTAAAAACAGCGACTGGGAAGCCATTGTTGTGCAATTGCAAGAAAAGGCCCCATCCCATCATGTGGGGGCTACTCTAAATATTCATAGGGGAAGACCTAGGGCCCACTTCACAGGCCCTCACCCATGGAGGGCGGGTAGGAGCCCTAATGATAATAATAAAGGGGGGAGGACCTAGTGTCGCCACGGCCACCACCCATGGGTGGCTGGTGGGGGCTCCAATTAATTATTGCCATTGTCCACCCTCCCACATAATAGCAATGCCCCCTGAGTAGCTAGGGGTCCCCAATATCCTTGCAACCCCCACCCCCTAAAATAAATTAAAGTCCCTTCCCACTCCCCCACCCTAATAATAATGAGGAGGGGGTAATCAATTTTAAAAGTATAAACAAATTATACTTACCCTTACCCAGTCTTCTTTCTTCTAATTCTTCTGTTCTTCAGCACACCAAAAAAGGCCAAATTAGAACTCATAACAACCAACGGCACAAATGAATATAAAAAAAAAAGTCTGATTCCAAAAAAAAAAAAAAAAGGCTGGAACAAATCAAAACCAAGGTGCAATATAAAAATATCCATCTTTAGCCATGAAAGGTTCACTGCAATCTGCAGATTTAGCGCTAAAAGTGGGGAAAATTTATATATGACCAAAATTGCTCTGATTGGTTGGTTACTATGCCAACCAATCAGAGCACTCTGACAGCCAAGTCTAAAGAGAAGATGAAGACTCCAGGCTCGGATTTCGGTGTTCAGTACAGCTGAAATTTGGACATATTTCAGGCAAAACTGGGGCCTGGTTTACACAATCTGGACATTTTTTTATTTAGTCAATAATGTCTGGATTTTGCAGTCCGAATGGCCCCATACGGCAGTGAATGCTTTTGCCCCATTCGGTACAGACTTTAGTAAATAATCCTGTAAATATCATAAACACTATCGTTTTTAGCTCTAGTGCATTGTTGTTGGAAAATTACATTGATAATGCAATGTTAATACCACTTTATCAGGGTCTGAGATGGGGGTGCTCTCTGGATGCTGAGAGTTTTCTGTTTAAATTAAACTGTTCCTAGCTTGTTTGATATGAAATCAAGGTAGATTGCCAAGCACATTCTAGCAGTTATATTGCTTAGAGTGTTCTAAATGTTATATGTTCAAAATGAAAAAATCATGATAAAAACATTCATATATAATGTATACCCATTCTTCCATATCTGTCTGTCTGCAGGGCCGGATTAACATAGGGGCTGATGGAGCTGCAGCTCCAGGCCCATGGAATAGGCCCATTGATTTTTTTTTACACACTACACTTAGGGTTGCCACCTGGTTGGTATTTATTTGAGGCTGCCTGGCCAGTGCCAATATTGCAGTTATTTTTCTCAGTGTAAACAAATGCTCTGCAATATAGTAAAAAAACAAGGAAAAAGTTACCTGCACTCTCTCCTGAAGCCCTATGTATGTTTACACAAATGGAGGTCAATGGCCATTGGAGTAACTAAATGACCTCCATTTGTTTAAATATACATAGGGATTCAGGAGAGAGCGCAGGTAACTTTTTCTATGGTTTTTACTATATGTAGGGTGGCTGATGTGTACTGTGGTTGTTGCTGCCGCCCAGGAGTGATGGGAGTGAGTGCAGGACTAATCTTTTTGTATTTGTAAATACTCTGCAATACCAGCACCGGACAGTAGGGGTCGCTGTGTGTGTGGAGAGAGGCAGGGATAGGAAGTTACAGCATATACCTGCATTTCTTTACTCACTGACCCGTGGAAGGGCACCTACACAGCACAGAGAGTCCAGACAGCAGCTCCCAGCCTGCAGAGACAGCCTACAGCTCAGGGAAGTGAAGGATGGGGTAAAGGCTGCAGGGAGACATGGGGACACTGAGACACTAGGGGACACTGTGAGACATGGGGACACAGGGAGACCTCTGGGAACGCTGAGATACTTGGAGACACAGGGACACAGACACACATGGGGACACTGAGACGTGGGGACACTGAGGCACTAGGGGACACAGACACGAGGGGATGCTGGAAGACATGGGGACACAGACACTTGGGGACACAGACACACATGGGGACACTGAGACACTAAGGACACTGGGAGACATAGGAAACAGTTGGGACACTGGGAGACATGGGGACACTGAGACACTAGGGACATTCTGTCCCTAGTGTCTCAGTGTCCCCATGTCTCCCAGCCAGTGTCCCTGGTGTCTCAGTGTCCCCACGTGTCTCAGTGTCCCTAGTGTCTCAGTGTCCCCATGTCTCCCAGCCAGTGTCCCTAGTGTCTCAGTGTTCCCATGTCTCCCAGTGTCCCTAGTGTCTGTGTCAAACTGTAAGTAGTTTTTTGGTGATTTTACAGAATTTTCTCTTATGTCCCTCCTTGTGATTTACATTTATGTGATGTCACGCATACATAATTAGTTATGCAAATTAGTAAGGCCTGTATTTTTTTCCAAGAAAGGTGGCAACTCTTGCTTAAGTATGGAAACTTAAGAGGGATATGTGGAAACAAATCTTGTGTGGACTAGCTGAAATGAAATTAGTTAAGGTAATGCTGACTTTGGTCTCTCTAACACTGTGGCATGTTCCCTTTCTTCTACACTAACTACATCCACCTTTTCTTTGTCTCAGACTATATACCAGGGGACAAGAAGACATGTGAGTGCTAGGGGACAGTCCTTCGAAA
The DNA here is from genome assembly GCF_036172605.1 of Pelobates fuscus. Taxonomy (NCBI): domain Eukaryota; kingdom Metazoa; phylum Chordata; class Amphibia; order Anura; family Pelobatidae; genus Pelobates; species Pelobates fuscus. Next base: position 315,090,311 of record NC_086320.1, on the reverse strand, counting down.
GCATAGAGCGAGCGTATCATTAGACGCATTTATGCCAAGCTCAGGATGCTGTTGGCCAGCATGCATGATTGGCAGGCAGCCTGATATGCATTCATGCCAGACTAGCCTTCCAATTCTTTGGGCAGATATGCCTCCTTTTTGGGCATATTCGGCCCTTTCGGGAGTTCTGGTTTCCCTATCCGCGTCAGTGGCCCACCCTTTTACATCGCCCATTGACTTCCTGCTTCACTGGACAATGCTGTTAGGGGATATGGCTTTACTTGAAAGATGAAAGCATGAATTAGAGAGAGATTAGCATATTTTAAGAGAATCTGAATTTTCTTATAGCTGCATCCTATGAGTTTCCCTCCGGCAACATCTCCATCAGATACATAACGCTTGTGAGGTATGTTTAGTATTTTTGGTCGATAAGATTCTGTACTTAGGCCCCTCATAATTGTCAGCACCAGTCCCACTGGGCTCTTAATCTGGCCCTGTCTGTCTGTCTATCTAATCTATCTATCTATCTACTCAGGCCCGGACTGGCCATCTGGGCAAACCGGCAAATGCCCGGTGGGCCGCGATGGCCATAGGCCAAGGTCGGCAGGAGATATCAAAAAATCTCTCCTGCTGGCCCAAGCATAGAAGCTTGGCCCAGAGAGAGAGCTCCATTCCCTCATGGTCCGGAAGGGAATTTGGTTACAGAGCAAAGGGCCTCCACTGAGCACGCAGGGCAACCCTCTCACGTTCTCTGAAATTTCCAGAGCGTTGCTGTGGTAACTCACGGCAACGCTGTGAAACTCCAGCTCTCATGAGAGAAAGGCATGATCTGTGCGTAGGTACAGGCCACATCACTAGCTCACTCAATCACCAGGGATGATTATCAGTGTGCTCCCTCTCCCCCTGCAAGGTAATAAGAGGAAAGGGGAGTAAATGTGTAGGTTTTTTATTTTAAATTAAATAATGAAATTAGCAAATTGATTATTTAACCCTATCCAGCCCTTATATACATAAATTATACCCCACCACTTACACACTTCACACCCTATATACACACTACATCCCCTATATACACACTGCACCTCCTGCACCTACACACTATACACCCTATATACACACACTGCACCTCCTGCACCTACACACTACACCCCCTATATACACACACTACACCCCCCATATACGTACTACACCTTCTGCACCTACACACTACACACACTATACACCCTATATACACACACACACACTACACCCCCTTTATACATCCCCTATATACACACTACACCCCCTGCACTCACACACAGACGCTATACTCCCTATAAACACAAACATTACGGCTCCTGCATGCACACATACAAATGCACTACAAACTCTATACCCCCTATAAACACCCCACCACTGCACTCATACACTTGCACTACAACACCTATACGCATACACACCATGCTACCCCCTGCAGCTCCTATATATAGAGAATACAGTCCTTACATGCAAACACAACACACCACTAGGCGCACATACGCACATAAAGCCCCTATAAACACACACACGCACACTTTACAGGCCAAAAACACACGTATACACTACATGTTCTAGCTACATATTATACCCCACAAACAGACCCCTTTACACTCTACAGCATAAACTGTCTCCTCTACACACATTCAATCACATAAAAAATATCCAAACACATACAACACGGCAGGGAGCAGCCCCACACATGCTTTAACAATCCTTTTCCATTTTTGTTCTGTGGCATCCCACTATTGGGGACACCAGAGACAAGACACTAGCAAACGCATATGCTTGCGTTGTGCAGAAAAAAACACTGAATGCTCTGGAGGGGCATCACACTAACATACCAATTGGGAGGTCGGGGGGTGCTTGTAATTGGTGGCGACATAACACACCACCTTTCCTGTCCACCCTTCCTTGTGGGCTGCTCTGTCTTTAACTGCCAGGGCTGAATTTTTGTCCCAGTCGAGCCCTGTACCTATCTATCTGTTATGTAAGTCTATACAGAACATACAGAATCAGATAGTGATAGGGTGGGTTGACATGCTTACTGTGAACATGACAAAAGTGAGGTGGAATGCTTTGTAGCACGTCCACAGTTTTTTGCAATGCCCCATTCTTCTTACTATGTCTGAGGAGGAAATGGTTATTTATAGAAGAACTGTTATATCCTGTCTGACACATTTTCACACCACATGCACAGTGAATTGCTAACCTGCACATCTTTGCAAATGGAAAGTTTGCACGACAAGTAGGTCTCTCCACTAATCTTGCACGTTTTAATGCTGGGTGTTCGAGTGACAGTCAGTCCCTACGTTATCAATGGACGGCTTATGAATGCAATATTTATATATATATACATACATATGAATGCATTTTGACCACACTATGCTCAGATTCAGAAATGTAAAACCTTGGTTACTTTTTACTAGTGTAGAATCTGAAATGTATTTGATTGTGTTTGACACAGATGCATTTGTGAGTATCTCATACAAGAAAGATGTGGTAAATCAATATTACTAAAATGTAGAGTTTAATACGGGCTCTATAGCTCTGCTGTCCAAATATCAAAATGTTGATCCTAGATTTTCATGATATTTACAGTGGCGTCACTAGAAGGGGGCCAAAGGGGGCCATGCATGATCAGCCTGTGTGGGGGAGCAGTCTCTCTGTGTGTGTATGGGTCAGTCTGTGTATGTGTCAGTCTGGGTTTGTATGGGGAGGGGGGCAGAGTGTTTGTGTGTGTGTGTGTGTGTCGGTCTGTGTATAGGTCAGTCTGTGGGTTTGTATAGGTCAGTCTGTGGGTTTGTATGGGTCAGTCTGGGTTTGTATGGGTCAGTCTCTGTAAGTGCTTGAGCTCCAAAAGAGATACCTCTCATCTCGTGACCTCCCCTGTACCCAATGGACAGTCAGCCTTCTCAACCACCACAGATCTGATTGTGCCACCCCCTCTCTGCAAGGTAAGATGAAGGAAAGGGGAATATTCTTTTTGTAAACAATTATTGAAGTAAAAATTGTAAAGCTCTTCCCTATCCCACTTTCTACACCCCCTGAACACAGTACACCCTCACAGACCATGAACCCCCCACAAACAGTACACTCCCACCAACACAGAGTACACCTTTGCATACACACACAGTGCACCCCTCACACACATCATTTCTTCACCCACATACACAGTTCTTCCCTACATACCTACTCTATCCCATTACACACAAAATCTCATATATCTCTATATATATGTATAATAACTACAGCTCCTTGATAAGCACACAATGCAACCCCAATACACATACACTCACAATGCAGCCCCTAAATGCATATGCACACACTTTACAGGCCCTTTCAGCACACACACACACACATATTTTCTCACACACTCACAAATTGCTATTTTTATTTTTATTTAAATCCGCCCAGCCTTTGGGAGAGCTGAGTGGATCTTCCCCTGGCGTCCAGTGTGTCTCCTCTCAGTCTTCCTGCAGTTTCTCTCTGCTCTTCTGCGCGCTCTGTGTAGTGATTCCGGGGCCGAAGTGATGTCATGTCACTAAACAGCGTGCAAGGGAGCTGAGAGGAACTGCAGGATGGTTACTGCTCCCTCATGTGCCGCCTCCATGCTCCCCGCGGCGGCCGGCTTTAATGTTTCCTGCGCGACTTAGCAAAGGGCTGCCAAATTCGTTGAGCTCTGTGTGTGTATGTATGTGTGTGTGTGTGTGTGTGTATATATATATATATATATATATGTATATATATATATATATATATATATTTATACACACACACAAACACACACACACACACGTACACATATACACACGTTTTATAACTGCCCCACTACTTTTGTCCCTGGCCCCTTATGTGCCCCCCCTTAATATGAATCCTGGAGACGCCACTGATGATATATTATATATGGACTAGAATAGACATTATTAAATACCTCCTAATTTTAGGAGTGTGAATGGGGGTGTGACAGGTTGTTTGGAGAACTTTTAGGTGTCTTACTAATAACAATTTATGCAACTAAAATGTAATTTCTAATATGAAATTTATATCTTATTTACACAGACCAAGTTCTAAACACATTTATTGTAGCTTACAGGAACACTATATTGTTAGGAATACAATACTGTATTCCTGGCGCTATAGTGTCTCTCAGCCTTTTTCTGTAGGTCCCACCACCATGTCTGGCGTGTAAAGGGTTAAAATCCCTTTCTTACCTATTTCCAGAGCCAAGGTCCCTCGGCGCCGGATCAATCTCCTCCACCAGTGACGTCATGGCGATTGGGGAGCCCAATGCACATGCATTCCAAGCACCGTCCGCAAATTAGACTTCCCCGTAGGAAAGCATTGAATTAATTTTAAACTATGGGGATTTTGAAGACCCTGGATGTTCTTATGCAAACTGTGAGGATGTCTAACATAATTTCACAGCGTTAAATTTGTCTGGAAGACAGCCGCAAGAGGTTGTCTTAACACTGCAATGTAACCACTGCAGTTTTTCTGAAACTGCAATATTTTATATTTCTGGGATAAAGGGTTACTTTAACCCTTTGGAGGAGGGTTGGCTTTTTTGAGAGAGGGTGGCCTATGGATAAGGCTCTGTTTTACAATAAATGTTGTACAAAATGTAGTTTACTCACCTTGAATCCAGCACCGGGTGAAGCTGCCGGACCTGACTTCTACACGTTGCAGGAGCCTCACGCAGTCCAATCACAGGCTTTCGATTAGACCTATTGCTGGCTCAAGGTGCCTACGCACCATGTAACAGCGAGGGGAGGGAGGTGGAGGTTGGGAGAGGAAAGCTATCTTTCCATCAATGAGACAAAGTCCGAGTGCCTATAGTGTGCCTTTAAAGACACAGTGATGCAGGGCCGGACTGGCCCACCGGGATACCGGGAAATTTCCCGGTGGGCCGTCGGCACCTGGGGCCGGGCAGACATCTGGGTCTGCTGGCGGCCGCAGAAGGAGCTGTTCTGTGCTGTCTTTGCTCCCAGCGCGCTACTGAATGAGACTGGGGCCGGAATATGACGTCATATTCCGGCCCCGGTCTCATTCAGTAGCGCTCGAGGGCGGGGGAGCAGAGACAGCACAGCTTCCCATGCGGCCCCCTCCCCAGCTCCTTCCGCGGCCGCCTCCCCAGCTCCTTCCGCGGCCGCCTTCCCAGCTCCTTCCGCGGCCGCCTCCCCAGATCCTTCCGCGGCCGCCTTCCCAGATCCTTCCGCGGCCGCCTTCCCAGATCCTTCCGCGGCCGCCTTCCCAGATCCTTCCGCGGCCGCCTTCCCAGATCCTTCCGCGGCCGCCTCCCCAGCTCCTTCCGCGGCCGCCTTCCCAGCTCCTTCTGCGGCCGACAGTACTCCCAGCTCTCTGCCCTGCATGACCCCCTAGCCAATCACCCACATGTGTAATGCTGTCAGTGTATGCATGTGTGTTTGTTTGTGTGTGTGTCTGTCATGGTGTGTGTGTGTGTGTTTGTGTCTGTCATGGTGTGTGTGTTTGTGTCTGTCATGGTGTGTGTGTCTGTCATGGTGTGTGTGTGTGTGTGTGTCTGTCTGTCATGGTGTGTGTGTCTGTCATGGTGTGTGTGTGTGTGTGTGTCTGTCATGGTGTGTGTGTCTGTCATGGTGTGTGTGTCTGTCTTTCTGTCATGGTGTGTGTGTCTGTCATAGACTGTCTGTGTCATGGTGTGTGTCTGTGTCACGTTTGTGTCTATCATGGTGTGTGTGTGTGTGTCTGTCATGTTATGTGTGTGTCTGTCATGGTGTGTGTGTTTTAAAAATAGTGTTTTTACTCACTGACACAGGAAGCACCTCTAGTGACCGTCTGAGTGACGGTCACTAGAGGTGTCACTTGGAAGCAATGTAAACACTGCCTTTTCTCGGAAAAGTCAGTGTTTACATTGAAACGCCTGCAGGGACAGGCTATAGACACCAGAACCACTACATTAAGCTGTGTGTGTGTGCGCCTGCTAGTGAGCTTGCTTGCATGTATGTGTGTGTGTGTCTGCTAGTGAGTGAGCTTGTGTTTTTATGTCAATGAGCTTATGTATATCAGTGAGATTGTCTATGAGGCTGTGTATCAATGAGCTTGTGCGTGTCAGTGAGATTGTCTGTGTCGGCATGTGGGTATGCTCAGTGGCGTACATACCAGGGTCGCAGGGGTCGCAGCTGCGACCGGGCCCGGCCCACCAGGGGGCCCGGCCGCCCCTGCGACCCGGTATGTACCCACAGGGCCAGCCTCTTCTGCTGGGGGGCCCAGGAGCCGGCCACCTCCGGGCCCCCCGAGGCTGGCCCTGCTGTCACCCGGCTGGCGGGCGCGCGAGGGAGCACTGTCCCCTGGGTGCTCCCTCTTCAGCTCCCTCGCGCACCGCACTGAAACCGGAGCCGGAAGATGACGTCATCTTCCGGCTCCGGCATCAGTACGCGGCGCGCGAGGGAGCTGAAGAGGGAGCACCCAGGGGACAGTGCTCCCTCGCGCGCCCGCCAGCCGGGTGACCAGCAACACCACTGGACCCCAGGGAATCCCCCCAGCTCTCACACAGGTAAGGAGGCTGGGGGGATTAAATAAAAAAATAAAAAAAACAGAAAAAACGTGTGTGTGTGTTTAGTGAGTGTGTGTGAGTGTGTGTTAGTGAGTGTGTTAGTGAGTGTGTTAGTGTTAGTGAGTGTGTTAGTGAGTGTGTGTGTTAGTGAGTGTGTTAGTGAGAGTGGTAGTGAGTGAGTGTGTTAGTGAGAGTGGTAGTGAGTGAGTGTGTTAGTGAGAGTGTTAGTGAGTGTGTTAATGTGAGTGTGTTAGTGTTAGTGAGTGTGTTAGTGTTAGTGAGTGTGTTAGTGAGAGTGGTAGTGAGTGAGTGTGTTAGTGAGTGTGTTAGTGAGTGTGTTAGTGTTAGTGAGAGTGTTAGTGAGTGTGTTAGTGTTAGTGAGTGTGTTAGTGAGTGTGTTAGTGTTAGTTTGTGTTAGTGAGAGAGTGTGTTAGTGAGTGTGTTAGTGTTAATGTGAGTGTGTTAGTGTTAGTGAGTGTGTTAGTGAGTGTGTTAGTGAGTGTGTTAATGTGAGAGTGTTAGTGAGTGAGTGAGTGTGTGTGTTAGTGAGTGTGTTAGTGAGTGTGTTAGTGAGTGTGTTAGTGAGTGTGTTAGTGAGTGTGTTAGTGTTAGTGATTGTGTTAGTGAGTGTGTTAGTGAGTGTTAGTGAGTGTGTTAGTGAGTGTTAGTGAGTGTGTTAGTGTTACTTTGTGTTAGTTTGTGTGTGTGTTAGTGAGTGAGTGTGTTAGTGAGTGAGTGTGAGTGAGTGTGTGTTAGTGTGAGTGATTGTGTTAGTGAGTGTGTTAGTTTTAGAGTGTGTTAGTGTTAGTGTGTGTGTCTGTTACTGAGTATGTTTGTGTGCGTCTGTCACTGAGTGTGTGTCTGTCAGTAAATGTGTGCGTCTGTTCATGAGAGTGTGTGTGTGTGTGTCTAAAGCACTTACCTTTCTCCAGCGCCGGGCTCCCTTGGCGCTGGGGATCTCTCCGTCCCGATCCGCCTCTCAGCTCCGAATGCACATGCGTGGCAAGAGCCACGCGCGCATTCAAACCGCCCATATAGGAAAGCATTACTCAATGCTTTCCTATGGACGTTCAGCGTCTTCTCACTGTGATTTTCACAGTGAGAATCGCAGAAAATCCTCTAGCGGCTGTCAATGAGACAGCCACTAGAGATGAATTAACCCTCAGTGAAACATAGCAGTTTCTCTGAAACTGCTGTTTTCAGCTGCAGGGTTAAAACTAGAGAGACCTGGCACCCAGACCACTTCATTGAGCTGATTTGATCTGGGTGTCTGTAGTGGTCCTTTAAGTGTATGTGTTTATGCATGCACTGGCGTACATACCGCGGTCGCACGGGTCGCAGCCCTGCGACCAGGTGCCCGCCCGCCATGTGTTGCGGCCCCAGCCCGCGCAGAGTAAGCGGGGGGGGGGGGGGGGGCCCACAGATCAGTTTTCGCACTGGGGCCCCATGGGTTGTGTGTACGCCACTGGGTATGCTTACTGTATAATTAAATGTTTTACTCTGAAAGGACCAATATTTTATATTAGAAAAAGCAATATATATATATATATATATATATATATATCTCAATCATCTGGGGTGGCAAGACATAGCTTTACATATTACATGCGACAATATATGTCGCATTGACTTATGGGGCTGGCATAGATTTTTTTTCCAGGGCTGCTTTGCATCCCCAGTCCGGCCCTGCAGTGATGTAAGTATTATTGCAGTGGAGCTCAGTTATACACTCAGAAACACCAATATTATGGAGCTCTTAGAAACAAGGGACATTAAAATAGAAAATAGGAATAGAGGGATTTAGGCCCAAAATAGGGACAAAAGGTCATTTAAAAGGTGCAGTGAGAGATTTTGCTGTGATGGCACAGTTCACTCTATCTTGCTCCCTTGTCATCCTCCCATGTCATCCCTTGTAACAAACAGTGAGAGAGACATTGTAGTGTACTATTACTTCAAAAAGGCATGTGCTGGAACTGTGAGCAGATTTCACTTTTTTTGTTTCTTCTAGTTGTTGTGTGCATGTATGAGAGCTAAATAAACCGAAATGTCCTGTTACCAATGGTTACCTACCCCTATCCTCCCAGTTCTCTATACACCCAAATACTATCAGTGCTTACATTGACGGCCATCACAAAGCCTAATGAGTGAGCAGATATATAGACATGGTAGTCATAGTTGCTCAGTTTCACTAGACCACCAGGGGATTCGATAAGACTGGGTCTAGAAGTGAAAAAAGAAAACATTCTAGCACTATAGGACTTGTGGCTCAGCAGTTGTTTAGGCCACTGATCAATGCAAGCTTAGATTGAAAGTGACATCACTGATAATGCGTAACCAGACAAATTAGTGCTGTGTCTATATATATTCACATGTGATTTGCACACATTAGTTTCAATTGAAAAACTGTCAACTATGGCAGCTGGTACCTAACTTTACCGACGTCCTTTGGGAAATTTGGACCTGTTAGTGCAAAGGAAAAGCACTGCTGATAGCCACAAACTATTTCATTTGTTAGAACTGATTTTATTTATGTATTAGGCATATCGAAAGTCTATTTACTCAACGCAAATCTTCAGAAACAAAAATTGCACAGCTCTGGAATTAAATGAATTTGAGCTGCGTGCATTATGTTATATCAAGGACGAATATATACTATCCAAGGCTGAAATTACTAATAAACAGTAATCATACTTGTTTAAACACATATGAACAATATATTATACTCATTTTATAAAGGCTTCCCCCTTAACATTTATTGCTCTAGTGTACATAACAGGCCCTCTGCTTCCACTTAATACGATGAATGCAGTTTATATAACATCATTAAATAAATATAAAACCTTTGAAATATCTGTTTGCCTTTTTTCTACCATTTTCTTCTTTCTACGCCTGCAGTTGCTTATTGAATGTAAATGGAATAGTTTAGTTCTGTCCTATTCACCACTGAAATTGGCACAAATATTTGACAGCTGTTGCAAACAGTGCCGTCTGTACCAGCATTGTGTATTGATCACTGTAGCCAACCAGATATGATGAGTTAGACCGAGAAGAAGAATTGACAATGGCCAGGAGATAAAAAAAGATTGTCTACATAAACTATTTACTGATTTATTGCAGGGAAACAACAGAGAGTATTAATAAAAGTCTTTGCAATACACTATTTATGTGGTCATTATTTAAGCTTGGAACTTAAATCTAGACAACTTACCAGCGTGAACTGGGGCCTGTAGAGCATTGATAAGGGAAAAGCAAATGTTTGGCTGAAACATCTAAATTCTAAGACAACTTTAATTTTTTCCAGTGTAGGTATAATAGCAGAAACAGTGCAATTTTCTTGTCAGTTATCCATATTTCTATGTTTAATGTTTAACCCGTTAAGGACCAAACTTCTGGAATAAAAGGGAATCATGAAATGTCACACATGTCATGTGTCCTTAAGGGGTTAAAGACATTTGTAGTGGTTATAGTGCTTGGTTTCCCTTTAAACATGGATGTTTGCATTACAAGCAATACTTACTAAATTAGACTTACATTAAGTTGCCCCTTTGAGGTAAAACTGGAAAACATGACATGTATTCTAGCATTTCCTAATTTAGCTGGCAGAGAATTATGGGAATTGTAGACTTCAAACAATTGGAGGGCCAAAGTTGGGCTCAGTAAACAATGTAGCTATACTAACAGAAAATGTAATTTCTATTAAATTAAATCAAAACCATGGTGAGCCAACAGCAACTTGTCTAGTGCGTGAAGAGGATTATCAGTTCGGGTAAGTAATAGATGCGTAGCTATGCTGTATTTAAAGACGTATCAAATGACACTATATGGCAAAACATTTTGACAATTGTTCCACGATACTTCAAGATTTTTGCTGCATGTTTCATTCTTAAGACGACAAATGACAAAATAAAAAACAAAACAAAACATCTGGGCACCTTGAAATGCTAAACGGTGCGTTTCGGATAAGCTTTCAAAATCTGTTTTGTTGCAGTCAGCTCATGTTAATAAAATGAAGGTCAATGTTCTGATAAGCAAGGCAAAAATTCTTTGTTGCACCAATTAAGTATGCTTCCCCATAAGCCTGCTTGATACAGACTGCAGGCACTGCGGTTCTGACATACTTTACCATAACAGGAAACGAGGATGTACTCTCAGAGCACCTGTCTTCCAGTTCGTCTGTTGTCGTAATTCGTTAAACCACAAGACATGAATAATACAAACCAGACAGTGGCAAATACTTTTCAAAAACTAACTTTTACATAAGCCGAGATTTTTATCGACGAACCTTAAAACTGTTCAGAAAAAGACACCTTCATGTCCTACATACCGTAAGCTTTCAGTGGCCACAAAATGGTACACCGATAAAATATTTTACTATCATGTGTTTTGTTATTAAACCAAAGGGTGAAGATATATTTTAAAGGTTCTTTCCCGTCGTCATGCTCTTACCATCTCTTCTATTGATATCTCCCTCTTGTCTAATGCATGTCCCCTTCCTCCCTGTCTCATTGCTCTTTTCCTGTTCTCTGTTCCATTTATATTTTGCTCTCCCCTCCACTATTGTTCCCCTTTCACCCCTCTTATATTGCAGAGCTTATTTTCTTTCTTTGTATTTATAAGTTTGTTTTTTCTTACTTTGCTACTTTTTATATCATTATCTAAGAAACTGAATTTTTATTACATTGCTCAATACATTGTATTCTTATAGGGACTTTTCTGTGTGCTCTGGACTTTGTATCCATTGAACATTTTTCTGTATATGTGTGTATCTGTATATAGTCAGTGTTTGTATCTGTGTGTATCTATCTGCATGTGTGCGAGGTTGTGTATCTGTGTGTCAGTGTGTCTTTATGTCTGCATGTGTATCAGTGTGTGTACAATGGCGTACACACGGCCTACGGGGCCCTGGTGCAAAAAATGATCCTTGGGCCCCACAACCCCCCGCGCTTACTCTGTGCGGGCCGGGGCCGCAACACATGGCGGCGGGCACCTGGTCGCAGGAGTCGCAGGGCTGAAAGGTAAGTGCTGAAGGGGTTTTAAACACACACTCACACGAACAGACGCATACACACTAGCTAACAGACACACACATTTACTGACAGAGACACACTTAGTGACAGACATACATACACACTCACTGACAGACAGACAGACATACACACTCACTTACAAAACATACACTCTCACTGATAAACACACACTCACTAACAGACACCAAACAGACACACACAAACTAACACACTCACTGACACACAAACTAACACACAAACTGACAAAAAAATTACCACTAACACACACACTCTAATACTAACACACATACGCACACACTCTAATACTAACTCTCACACACACACACACTCTAATACTAACACACATACACACACACTCTAACACTAACATACATACAAACATTTTTTTTTTTTTTAAAAGTGATCCCCCAGCCTCCCTACCTTTGGGAGTGCTGAGGGGATTCCCTGGGGTCCAGTGGGGCTGCCCGGCGGCCGGTCCTGCAGGCGCGCGAGGGAGCACTCTACCCTGAGTGCTCTCTGCCCAGCTCCCTCACGCGCCGCTTACTGATGCCGGTGCCGGAATGACGTCATATTCCGGCTCCAGCATTACTGCGGTACGCGAGGGAGCTGGGCAGAGAGCGCTCAGAGGAGAGTGCTCCCTCACGCGCCCGCCAGCCCGCCCGGTGACACCAGGTTCAGCCTCGGGGGGCCCTGAGGTAGCCAGCTCCTGGGCCCCTAGGAGAAGAGGCTTGCCACAGTGTTGTACATACCGGGTCGCAGGGCGGCCGGGCCCCCTGGTGGGCCGGGCCCGGTCGTAGTCGCGACCCCTGCGACCACAGTATGTACGCCACTGTGTGTATCACAGTGTGTGTGGCAGTGCTTGTGTATATGTGCGTACATCTCAGCATTCAAACACCAACACTACATACAAACACACCTCTGTATTAAAAACACAAAAATTATGTATAAACACCCCCTTGCATACACATAAAGGCATGCTTGCATTCAAACGCCAACACCACATACGAACACACCCCTACATTTACACAAACAAACTCCATACAAAAACATGCTTGCATTAAAACACACAAACACTGCTCATTGCTAAATACAACCCTGCAAGCATGGGACAATGGAACAGCCCTAGCTGTCAATGCCTTGTTGGAGTTGTATGACAGATGGGGATCTACCTTTAGGTCACATTTGCACCAGGGCCCTTTCTAGTTTAGTTCCGCCACTATGTTGCTGTGGAGGGCGTGATTGCATGGCAGAGAGTAGGAGGGGGATGCAGGGGGCCAAATAAAATGCTTGTTCAGGGTCCAATGACTATTAAAGACGGCCCTGAAAATATTGCTGTTTTGCAGACACTGTAATGTTTACATTGTGGCATTAAACACACACAGGTAAGGTGCTGGAGATGTTGTACCCAGTAATGAAGCTGGAGCTGACTTGCAGACTTCACAGGACTGTATTTCAGCGTGTTCGTATGGGATTCCAGTTGTCTCCGCCCCTGATTATGACGTCTATGCGTTTCGCCGGATGTCCAGCTTCCTCAGAACGTAAGTGCTGCAGTAGCCATCTTTGGTAAGGGTTTTTATAGCCCATAGTTGTGCAATCAGTCTATACCACAGGTTATGCTATTAAACCTTATTTGCATAAACTAAACGCCATTGCAATGGCTAATATAGTCTTTCATTCACACCATCAAAATTTGAGTGATTTTAACAAATTATACACATAATATAATATAAAACACACTGCATAATTGGGAATTTTTTTACTTGTTTAGAAATATAAAAATTAAGAGTTAAAAAACAACAAAACAAATCCATTTCTATAAAGAAAGTTGCTGGAATTCGAAAAAAGAAAATAGAGATAAAATTATTATATGCTTTTGAAATACTTTTGAAATTTAAGAAGGCTATATATACAGCAAACACCAATGTATGAACATTTACAAAGGTGGAAATAGAAACAACGAAGTATGAGAGTTTTCTTTCTTAAAGTGGCAGTGCTCATAGTGGAGGAAATATTAAAGTGGCAGTGATCACACAATTATACAGTATATTTCTTAATTTCTCTATTTCAACAACAAAGTTGGAGTTCATAAAGGGAAGGAGGTTACTATATGATTAAAAAAAAAAATAACATATATAAAATGGAGGCATCCCAATATTAGAAATTATAAATTTAAAAATATAAAATACAAATTAAACTTATAAAAATTTAAAAAATCTTTTGGATAGGCTAAGGATGGTTGTAATGAAAAAAGGGAAAAAAGAAAAGGGGGGGGGGGGAGGGTATATCGTATTACTTTTAAAAAAATGAAAAATTTGGAAATCATTATTCAGGCCTTCTGGTACCATGGTCTTTAATTGGTATATCCATTTCATTTTGGCTTGGCCTATCTTTTGAACGAAATCTCCCATTCTCCAGTCATTATTCACCTTTTGGATTCCCATGAACTCCTCTCCAACCCCATTAGGTTTGCATTCTGGTGGTCTCTAAAGTGCAGGGAAACTTGATGGAGTGCATATTTTTTTCTTTATGTTGTATAAATGCTCACATTTTCTAATCCGTTGCGGTCTCCTCGTTCGTCCTATGTATTTGAGTCCGCAGGGACCAGTGAGCATGTATACAACATTCCGTGAACTACAAGTCATACCATCTCTAACCACATAAATTCGTCCGTGAGCTTCAACATTTTTAAAACATTTTTTCTTTCCTCCAGTTTTTGTGCAGGCGTTCCAGTTCCCGCATTTAAAAAAACCTTGGTGCATATTTAAGAAGTTATTTTTGAGGCTAGTACTTGGTGTTGTTAAAATGCCATATGTTGGAATCCTCTTTAAGTTAGGTACCCCTCTATGTATAATTTTCGTTTTTTGGGGCAAAATATTTTTTAAGACGGGATCATCCAGTAATATGTGTCAGTATTTATTGATAATTCGCCTGACTTTAGTATTTTGTCCCTCAGAATATTGACATATGAAGGGCAGAATCGTCGAAAAGGGCAAACATGTCGAAAAAAGGTGGCATGTCTGCCTAAAGAATTGGAAGGCCAGCCTGGCGATGAATTCATGTCAAGTACAGTGAGGTCTCACCAGTGTTCTGTACATGGTATGAGCACTTCCCTCTTTCTACTGCTAATACCTCTCCCTTCTGCTAGAATTTCCTGCTGCTCTATTACATTGTCTGCCTACCTTTAAGTCATCTGAAATAATTACCTATAGATCTGTTTCCTCAGATGTTTAGGTTAGTAGGTTATCAAATATTTTATACTCTGCCCTTGGGTTTTTACGCCCAAGATGCATTATCTTGCACTTATCCACATTAAATGTCAGTTGCCCTTTTACATATCTTAGTATCATCAGCAAAAATACATACCTTACCATCAAGACCTTCTGCAATATCACTAATACAAATATTAAAGAGAATGGGTCCAAGTACAGATCCCTGAGGTACCACACTGGTGACAAGCTTCGAATATACTCCATTAACTACAACCCTCTGTTGCCTGCCACTCAACCACTGCCTTACCCATTCAACAATATTGGAATCCAAATTTAAAGATTGCAGTTTATTGATAAGCATTCTATGTGCAACAGTGTCAAAAGCCTTACTGAAATCTAGGTAAGCAATGTCTACTGCACCACCCTGATCTATTATTTTAGTTACCCAATCAAAAAAATCAATAAGATTAGTTTGGCATGATCTCCATGAAGTAAACCCATGTTGTGTCTGATGTTCAACAATCCTATCATTTAACATGGTTTCCATTACTTTTCCCACTACTGAAGTAAGGCTTCTTGGCCTATAGTTGCCCGACTCTTCCCTTCTTGTGAATGGGCACAACATTCGCTAACTTCCAGTCTTCTGGGACTACTCCTGTTAACAATGATTGGTTAAATAAATCTGTTAATGGTTTTGCTTGTACAACACTAAGCTCTTTTAACAACTTTGGGTGTATTTCATCTGGTCCCATTGACTTATTTGTCTATAATTTTGACAGTTGAAAAAACTCACATGTAAAAAATGACTAATTTGACCCTTTTCCTCACTGAGGCCCCTTTCCTTCATTTTCATATGTAAATACTGAACAAAAATATTCATTAAGGCAGTCAGCTAGACATTCATCCTCTTCTACATACCTTCCTTCTTTTGTTTTTAATCTAACTAATCCTTGTTTTACTTTCCTTTTCTCATTTATGTATCTAAAAATGTTTTGTCCCCTTTTTTTACTGACTGTGCTATTTTCTCTTCTGTGTGTGATTTGGAAGCTCTTATAATTTGCTTAACCTCTAGCTACCTAATTTTATAGATCTTTCTATCTTCCTCACTCTGGGATTCTTTACTATTTTGGCCACATCTACAGAGTACCACAGTGGTTTCTTGAATTTTTTGCTTTTACTGACAAGCCTAATGCAATTTTCTGCTGCCTTCAGCAGTGCAACGTTTACATAATCCCATTTCTCTTGGACTCCATTTAAATTGCTCCAGTCTGATAATGACTCCTTTACACATATTCCAATTTTAGAAAAGTCTGTTTTCTTTGTGTGGTGTGACTCAGTCACTGTTCTTATATTAAACCACACTGACTGATGATCACAGGATCCTAAACTTTCACCTACAGTAATATCTGATACCAAATCTCCATTTGTTAGCACTAAATCTAGTATGGCCTCTTTACGAGTTGGCTGCTCAATGACTTGTTTTAGAGACAATGCCAGTAGGGAATTTAGAAAATGTGTGCTCCTGGCACAAGCAGCTATTTTGGTTTTCCAGCTCACATCAGAAAGATTAAAGCCAACCATGATGATATCTTCCCCCTTCATTGTCATTTTAGCTATTTCCTGAACTAGTAGACTATCTAACTCTTCTATTTGTCCTGGGGGCCTATAAATCACACCTACTGTGTGATTACCAAATTCTAACGTAACCCAAACGGACTCTATGTTCGCCTCACTAACTTTTATTAGGCTAGATTTTATGCTATCTTTCACATACAGGGCCACCCCTCCCCCTTTCTTGCCTTCCCTGTCTTTTCTATATAAAGAGAACCCTGGTATTGCTACGTCCCATACATTTTTCTCATTATACCATGTCTCAGTAACAGCGACAAAATCTACACTATCAGTTGCCATTATTGCCACAAGTTCATGGATCTTATTCCCTAAACTGCGAGCATTTGTAGACATGACTCTAAGCTTATCTTTGTTTAAGCTTTTTTAACACACTTTAAATTAAATCAGCTATATTTAGACTGGGGCACAAATGACACAGTACGGCTGGTGTTCAATTAATATCATTTTACTGAGAACAGAACAGCATGTATCAGGGTGGCAGCCCTACTCGGGTACATCAGCAGCCAGCTTCATTGTGCCTTTTGTATTCCAAACATCAAGGAACAAATTTCTAGTTGGCTTTCTTTGTAAACAATATGGCTTTACATACACGTTATAGCTACAATATGAGATTCCTCATATTTAAATTTTATCACCTCTGCTGATCATTGGTAATTGGTTATTTTAATTTTAAAAGCGTATGTATAAATGCTACAGCATGAGTTCTTTATTTTGTGACATACAGAACTATATTACAACCTTCATCTTTGTATAATTGTTGCAGGGGACACCATGGTTGAAAAAGTACAAAATGAAAAAAAACTGACATTATTTTTAGGTGCAGAACACATTTGTAATGAAGACAGTGGAGGTGACATAGGGGCAGTTTGTGCAGCAAAAACTAATAAAAATAAAGTCTACTGGCATTGTTAGGACTACTGATAAGCATGTGTTTGAAAAATATATTTCTGACATGACAATATCTGTAATTTACATTCCCCCTTTATTTGGATGTAGACTGAAGATGCAGCTGGGTTTAAACAAGGTATTGTATCTCATAGTCTTAAATCGGTAGAACCCAACAAGACATGGGGGCAGCAGCCCCCCGGCATCTTTAAACGTTACCAGCCGCCACTGAACAAACGTAATGTATAAGGAAACAAGAAATTGGCATTGCTAAGACCACATGGCTAACATTGATCCATCTTCACAACCCACCACACACACACACAAATTCTCCTCTTAAAAATACAGTAAAGGAATTCCTTATGGAAAATCTATATCTGCAATATATAATCATGTCATTATATCACTTAGCTCCCCAGAACGGTCTGTATAGTGCTATACACAATAATATGTCAGTCCTTGGCTGACATTTGTTCCAAAGACACATCATGCTTTGGTCATCCTAAATGTAGGCAGGTGGGATATTACTAAGTACTAGTAAAGACTAGTTTGTCCAGCATTTTTTACATATATTTTGTATTGGTTTTAAAGCTGTATATGCAGAACAATTAGTATTTCTAAGTACATGTAGGTATACAGACATTGTGTGGATATTATGTGGACATTATAACTGTTACTCACTTGCAGTATAGTCCATTGTTCTACCACAATGGCATCATAACGCTTCACAGCTCTGGAATCTTGTTCTGGATAGTCTTCGAAGAAAAATACACCATCTGTATAATCTGGTGAGTTATCTGTGGAAGAAATTTTTTTTTTTTTTTTAGTTATTTGTCAGCATAATTACTTTAAAATTATTTTATATTTAGGAAAATGAATAGGAAAAAAAATCCACAAATATGAGGTCAAACCTAGCCAATGCACTTACGTTTTGCTGATGCTCTGAGTGTTACGTTAACTGGAAATAGATGTTAGTAGAGGAAATGGCTGTAATAACAATTCTGATTTATGCTGAGACATATGAACTTTTCAGATTATAGTAACAACATAGCGTGTCTATAAAGAGTCACAATTTAAGATAATGGTAATCTTTTACATAGTACTAGTTGCACAGTTGCTCTTGAGTTAGACATCTGGTCCATTCATCATGTGCTATTAACAGAATTCTGTTTTCCTGTGCAAAAGTTTATGGGATAAGTCAAGTCCCCAATGAATCGAATGTGTGCCTCCTGATTGGTTGAGACACTTCAATGGTCAGAGAAAGCTCACGGCAGAAGCTGTAAAGCCTGAGAATTTGCATCAAATCTAAGAATATTAAAGGGGAGTATATTTTTGTAAATTTTAATGCACTATCTATATAATGTGTTTTTAAAAATGGGTGATCATAGGCTTAATATTTCATTTATTTTGTTAAATGTTAATATTTTAGATTGTGTTAAAAATGTTAATAGGCACATATTTGGGAAAACGGCTGTGGTTTTATGACGGCATGTTCAACTATGAGAGCAGTTCAGAAAAACAAGTAACTCTATATGTTCTTTTTTATTATTATTTGTGCAAGTTGATACATTATAGAAATGGTTTCCAAATCAGTCCTCATGGCCCACCAACAGTCCAGGATTTATATATTTCCCTGTTTTATTCCAATAGAGATAATGACAAAACCTGGACTGTTGGTGGGCTAGGAGGACTGGTTTCGGAAACACTGCATTACAGCATAGATATACACCAAACAAAAGGCTTGGACGACAAATAAACAAAAGTTTAATTGATAACTGACTAGTGTGTATGGAATGCACATAAACGACTTGGTATGGTTCTATACATCAGGCTTTAAGGTGTCATATCACCCCTAACCAAGAGGGCAGCGTAGGGTGGAGGGGGTGGTGGTGTAAGAAAGAGAAAATATTTCAAGCCAGTAAATTACGTTAGTGCCATTACAGACATCTCAAAGCCACCAAGTAGTTGTGCCCTAATTGTGGTTTAGCTGCACAGAACTGACAAGAGAGAGAATGGAGAAAAAAAGAAAACGAAAAGTATAATAGTGTTAAATGAAAGTATACACTTTTATGTAACTGAGGTTTGGCCACCTCCTGAGAACAAACGGGATCACTTTAGAAATATCCCATGTGTTTAGAAGTGGTTCTTAATGGAATTTGTGATGGTTCCTCGAGGCCAAGAGCACTAAATAAAGCAGAAACGTCCTCCGGCATTGAGGCCAACTTCCCATCTCTAAGAACTGTCAAAGTCCACGAAGAAGACCAGCTGTAAGATATAATTACTGCACAGAGATTATTGGTGATGGGGTAAATAGATTTCCTTCATAGTCATGTGGAATCGTGTAAGTCTTGGAAAATGTGGGAAGGTGAGACTCAAATTCAAATGACGCTTTCTCTTGAGATGCCTTCATCAGCCGCTGTTTATCAGTAAAGATAATAATGTCTCTGGGGCCTCGTTGGGTGCTTGAGGATTTTAGTTATGCTATGGGTCACATCCAACAGGATATTCCTAGCTTGTTTAATGGCCCCCCAGACCACTATTTTCTTAACCCTTGAGCTTTTTGCCTCAGACAACACTAATGTTTTTATCATTTGCTCAGCAACATTCTGAGCACTACTTGCTACATGAATTAATGTCAGACAAACAAAGGGAAGTGGATGAGGCTTTAGTAATGAATCCAGAGCTTTGAATAGATCTGCCCTGCATGGCGATAAGGCATGTGGTTTAACAGCTTCAATGACCAGAAAAATGTGATGGAATTATTCAGTTTTGACCACAATTCTGGAAAATATTTTACCGAGGATGTATATGTGCTGTGCATTTTCATTAATACATGCCTCTTATATTACATTACTAACATAGATGGAAGCAACATGCTGAAAGTGACTTTATTTTTATGGACTATACCAATAACTAATGCATCACAAATACCAATAAACAAATAAGTAAATGGCAAAAATAGTGCCAACTATAAATTTTCATAAAATATCATGTACTTGCACAGGCACTTGTAGCAGGCAGACCCCTCCACCAGTTAGGAGCCTCTCGTTGTGGTCTATAGGTTTTTCCATAGCAGAGCTTTCTTTTGGAATGAGTGGTTTAACTCCCAAGAGCAATTCCACTCATGACACATGAGTGGCTGCACTTGGTGGACTGTGACGAAGATCAATTTGGGTGACAGTTTTGTGAAGAGCGCTGTGTGTGGTGTTTTATCTACAGCTGGAGATGGAGGAGAGATATATCACGAGAATGTACTTGCCCAGCGTTGGTCACATATTGGATAAAAACTAAAATCCCTTCTATGAATATACTGATCCCGGGGGCAGTCTTAAAGCCGCAGTGATCTTTACAAACCACTGCTGTTATAAGTCACACTGAGCAGGCAAACTCAGATTAGGGTATCCAAGCCACCATCAAAGATGTGAAAGAGAGACACATGGCGAGGGAAAATAATAAAAGGGAGGAGTGCAGGTCTAAGGAGAGGAATGTGCAATGTATAGTAAACTATAAATGGAGACCACAACAGCCAATAAATCAAGAATAATGTTCAAGCCATTCTAGGGATTGTAAAGTCCCAGAGGATGCATTATTTCTGGTGTCAATGGCAGAGGGCACACTTCCTGCAACACAGTTGTAAACATGGCTTTTTGCTTGCATCCATGGAATTCATTATGACAGCAAGCTATTACATGCATATTTTATTGACTGAATATGCAAAAACATTTTTAATATAATGTATTATTTCAGTGGTTCCTATCCAGGGTGTCGGAACCAATATTTGGGGTTCTGTGCCATTCCAGTGCACTAGACAGGTGAGAATACAGAGATAAAAGGATTTAGTATTAAAACCAGATTTTCCCATCAAAAACACTTGTGATTAAATTGTATGGTATGTGGTTGGGTATTCACTTACAAACAGTGTTACATTAAGTAACAATGTATTACACAAACTATCAATTATATTGGTTTAGGGCAAGCATGTCAAACTCAAAGGCTAGCAAGGGCCAAATAAACAAGGTTTACGTTTATGTGGGCTGCAAAAAAACTAAAATGTCAATTTTAATAGAAACGTAGGTTTATTTTGACAGTATTAAAAAAAATAAAACTGCGACCCCTTCTACTAAACCGTGCCTCAGAGTGATGCCGGAAGCCGGAGTGACGTCATATTCCGGCTGCCGGCATCACTGCGGGCACTGTGCATGGAGAGCTTACACTCAGTCGCTCCCTCGCGGCACATGGGCCGCAAACATATTGTGGGCCGCATGCGCCTGCGGGCCGCGAGTTTGACATCTATGGTTTAGGGTTTTCCTGTTCTATTATTTTTTATATACTATCTACATGAGTTATTAAGTCAAGTGGAAAGATTTACATCTGCATAAAATGAGCATCTGACACCACCATGCACTACATTTTTACATTTATTGATGCGCTCGCGATATACTCATTTTAGACATGTCTATGGTGCTCCCATATGCAAGACACCAGAGAAGAAACCCAGAACAGCAGGTTAGAACTATGTATTCAGAATGGTTCCTCTGAACCCAAGGCAATTGGAAGCCATGAGCCACAGCTAGCTGTAGTGGCTATGGTGTCTAGATTGACCATTTAATGTACATCTTAATAAGTTGCATGGCTTTATTTCTTAGTCTGTTGCCGAATGTTTGAAAATGTATAATCAAAACTTGTAATGTGCAAATAAACTATACCACCACTACATGTGCTGTGATATTTATTGATGTTTTTATTTTGATTAACAGGCCATAATTTTACAAAAGTGGCAGAGGCACACCTGTGTACCACCTACAGAGTTAGTCCAAGTTTCCAGATGCCTAAGTCCAAAGACTGGTTCTAGAAAGAAGGTTTTCATTTAAAAAAAACAGCTTAGCTGTCAATCAGCAACATTTGCCAATACAAATAATATTAATAATAAATGATAATAAACACTAAATATGAACATTGTACTATCTACACTATATATTTATTTTTTATATTTTACATGTGCTGCTTCTTATATTCCTATAAAATACTTTGATTAACCCCTTAAGGACACATGACATGTGTGACATGTCATGATTCCCTTTTATTCCAGAAGTTTGGTCCTTAAGGGGTTAAAGGGTAAGATACCCAATTTTACGTGCTCCACTATATATACACGTTTTTTTATTTCTTTGTACATCACAGATTATTTTGGTGAGGGAAATAAGGTTAACCCCACACATGGGTTTTGGGCTGCTTTCTGTTGTTTTGTCATTTAAGTGTTTTATACACACTACATTTATTTATTTTATATATTTTTTGAGGTAAATACTCATGCAACTGATTTGCCCAGTACACTGGCAAATACTGAAACGCAATCTCTAGTAATATTTTTTTTATATATGTGGACTCTGGTGAGTTTCTTTGGTTCCGTGAAAACTAATCTTCCCAGCACAGGTTCAGAACAATGGGCACACCATGCAGTCTCATTAAAAACATCCTAGACAAACAACTGATCTGATCAAATCTGCTCTTCTGGTGTGTTCCATGTGCCGTTTCCCACTCCTAGCTTCATACACTAACCACACTGTTTTTAAAGAATAAAATCTTTGGTAGGACAAAGCCAAATAACCATTTTTTTTTTAAAATAAGGACCCAATGCTACTAAATATTTTATTAGTGAAAGATGCTCCCCAACTGTGCACAAAAAGCTATTTTCATCGGGGGCCATAAATACTTAATGTACTTCTGTTGGCTAAATGCCACTTTAATGTTCGGTATTTTGATTTATAAGATATGCATGTGAAAAATACATTCGCATTTGCTGTGTACTAAGCCCCAGCTTGCAAACTGCAATCTCTAAGCCTTTGTTGCTATCTACATTTTGTCACTGTTGCCAGTCAAAGTCAATGCCACTGATCTATCTGCAATTTGCACAGCATCATCACACATTATTTCCATAGAATATCAACTCAGAAACGTCTGGTTCAGTGCTACAGGTCAGCGCCCAAATATGCAATGAGCAAGCAGGCATATATTCCATTTGTAGTGCTCTCACAAAAAAATAACCCTTTGATTGCGAGCACCGACAAATTCTACAATAACAGCTTTACAGATTTGACGGTAATGTTAATGGTGTTCTTTGTATCTTAGATCTATTCGCATTTATCATATAAAGAAGACACTAACTGATTTCAGACTTGTAAAAATTAGATTTTTTTTGTGTTGTTTGTTTTTTTAACTTCATTTACTAAAGTTTGATGGCCTTGCAAACATATTTAAGTAGAGAAGCAGCTGGGCCATCTATCCATCCTCCAGTGTCACGGACAGTAGATTGATAACTTGTTACACTGCACGCACCATAACCACAAGAGCGTACTGATCGCCCCAAGTAAGTAGTCAAACCTTTTGGTTTGGAGACCCTGATAGCATTTGTCTTCCGGGCTCTGCCTCCATTCTGAGCTGGAAGCTAATGCACAGAGCTTCTTTTAGCTCTCCTGAGCTAAACACAGCTGTCCAGGGCCAGCACATAGGCACAAAGTGTCAGCTGAGCACGTTCAACCAATAAGCTAAGCCCTGCACCGCTGGACTAAGCTCAAAGGAGAGAGACTATGGCTATCGCGGAAGAGGTGACCATTGCCTGGTGAACCCCTGGTAAGTTGTCAAACTGTTAGAAAATGGATTGACTACTTACACTGGTGGCGTGTGGGTCATTAGGGGACATGGCACCATAACTACTACAGTGAGCTGTAAAGATAATGGTTCTTGGAGTGTTCTTTCAAGACAAAGATTTTAAACCAGTGTGTCGTTCCTCCAGCATCGTCAAAGTGTGCCTCAAATATGCTGACTTTGGGGCTGTAATAGGTTCAATGCAGTACATTTTGCTAAAATTATGCATATCTCTATTAGTAAATCCCCCTTCAAGTAAATGCAACATTTACAAGATGCTGATGTAGGTAAAATGAAAAATAGCAGATTATTTCTCTCTTGTTGAAGTGTGCCTTGGTCCAATAAAGGTTGTGAAGCACTGGGTTAGAATATAGGAAGTAGCCATTTATTAAATGGCTAAAAAAATGGAAAACTGATGGTGAAAATATGTTATATGTTTTTTTAAATGTGCGTGTAAATGGAGGCAAGATAAAGACTCTTTGCTATGTCCCTTTAAGATGCTCAAATGCTCTTTGATGTGCAGGTGTTGCATAAAAGTGAAGAGAAAGACATGTCAATATTTAATAAGACAGACGTCATGTCTTGAGTGTCTGTTGCTCTCAGAGCCTTTAAAAGAGATGCTATGAGATGTCTAGTCGATCAGCAGAGGCTTGTAAAATCATGCCGACCTCGTGAAATCTCCATTTACAAATTGGACTGAGGGAAAAAAAATGTGCGTAACAAATGTGTTTTTAGTAAAATAAAAAATAATAAAAAAACATAGTTACATCTTTGTTTACAAAATCTTTACTTTAAGAATGATGTTAAAGTATATATATTGAATTAATTGTCCACAGCATTAGCAGCTATAAGAATTTACAGAGTCAAAGGTCGGCATCATTACATGCGCATGGTGTGTGTCCTGGCACTTTCTAAAAATGGACCTCTGTTTAGTTTGAGTTTTCCATGTAGTTTCCAATTTGCATCCAGGTTTTTCCCTGATTTTGTTCTTTAGAAAACCCCGAAAACCATGCAATGTAGTAACTAACATAATATATTGTTTTTTTGGGTGGTATTGTATTCACTCCTTTTACGCCGAAGTGTTAAATGTCTTCTCCTTTAAGAATGCTTGGCAGCGGGGGTTGAGGCTGAATGGCAGACTTTTTTTTGCCTAAGCTGCCTAGGTGGAAGACCTCATATAATGACTGGTTCATCTAATTACCTCAATGCGCAAACATTTAAATAATTAATTCCTTACCATTTCAGCTCACTGAATGTTTACGGGCATACAATTATAGGAATTTATTAGAACGAGGCAGCTGTTTAATTTATTAAACCAATTTAATCACCTTTATTCCAATAGAATCTTGGGATAATGCTGTTGTACTAAGTAGGAAATGTGCAAAGATTGTTGTTGAAATTTATTTCTGCATAAATTCTAATGGAGGATACAGAAACTATCATTCAGCGGGTTTAATTACTTTAAAAATAGTGCATACAGATGCGGCGGTACTTAATGTAACCATTTAGCAAAATTTACTATTCATCTATTCATCTTGCAGTAGCGTGTAAACAAAAGCCTTTAGAGCCATCAAAAAATAAAAACTAATTCCATAAGGAAAGGCCACATTTCACATTAGTGGATTTATTCATTATCCCACCAATGTGTGGCACATTTATCTTGCTATTAGTCACTAACTGTCTAATAATCCCCACAGTCTCCACAGAAAAGTGTACTAAGTAAAGACAAGATGGAGGTGATAATTATATATATTTATCTATTTGAACAGGGAGTATATCAGACCTAAATTGGAGAACTGGTTAGCCAAACCTCCATTTTGACTACAGTTCTTGAGAGAAATGACACTCTTTGCAAATGTGTCTAACATGAAACCTTGTCCCATGGTAGGTAAAGATGGCATCTATCTAAATTTATATTTGAAGGGTACATCACAAACATATAAAACGGACTTAGAGGAAAATTTAAAAATTTAGATACTATACACCAGGTCACACCACGGGCCAATCAGTAAATGCATTTATCCTTATACCATTTTTGTATTTACTATCATCTCCCCTCCTTCCAAATTTTAGATTTACATTTCTCCTCTCACACAGATTTACATTTGTTGTTCCTGTTTACTTATATTGTAGTGTTGCTTGCTCTTTATTACATTCTGTTATAATTTAATTTTTTTTTTTTTAAAGTGCCAGTTTGAATATTTAATAGTTTAGAAGTGGAGCCCACAACTGTGAATATTAATAATATATTAGTTCATCTGTCAGGTAAGATTAGTAGTAATTTCTTTACTTATCAAAAGGTTTGGGACGTAACTTTCGTTTACAAAATAGACACATCACCATGGCTGTTATAATATATAGTGGTATGCTCGGTTTCTGAGGTATAACAAAGATCGGTGTATGGGTGACATGTTGCTGGCTCTTTTTATTTATTTTTTTTGTGAAATGAAAGGTCTTTCTGAAATTCTGCTGTGTGTGAGGCTTTATATTACATTCATCATCACAAATAGACATATCATCAGATATCAGTGGCAGGCTCCTTTGCCTGCATTTTGGCAGTCTCTGCAGTGGCTTAGAGAAAACAACAATAGATCAGCTAACAATACTGAAGCACAGAAAGCAATTTCCACTTGGTATTTTTTTTTTTTTTACTCAGTGTCTTTCCCATTCTATGGGTTCTCGTATAACCAATCTGAAATACTGACCTTAATGATCACAAAACAATAACACCCCACCCATGTGCCAAGGATTTGAAGCTTTAGCTGCAAATTCCTCAATAAAATAAATAGCGAGGCAAAGAAAAATAAATATTAACTAGAAATAGGAACAAGCCCCTTTATGCTTTAGGCAATAAACTTTAGCATACTGTATGTCACTTACGCTGTCACTTACCTACACAAGACCCAGAGCAAATGATCTGAACTACTCTGCCATTACCCACTACCTAGCACCAATTTACCAACTTTCACCACATAAATGGGAAAGACCCACAGACACATGGGCTCCCAAATAAGTGCAGATACTGCAGAGCCTAAGAGAGGGCATCTCGCCCCCTCGTTGTGAGACTACCTCGCAGCTATGCTGCACCTCTCCTCATAGGCCTCACAGCCAGGGGAACACCAAAAGGTAGATAACCTCACCCTTGGGATCACCATCATTGATCTGGACCCAAGGTATTTTTACCACCAATCCAGACTGGGTCTCACTGTTCCTATGCAAGGATCTTCAAGGCCTCGCAGACTGCGTGGGTCAACTGGAAGCAAACAGTGATAAACTACTGCCAGCACAAGCAGCCTCCTTGGACACTTAAAATTCCAAACAGACCAACTCTGCTATGGCTTTACATCTGGCAGACCTGAACAACAGAAGCCATAGGTGTAATCTGAGGCTGAAGGGGCGGCTTGAAGTGCAAGAATCTCCATCACACCTCTGTACCATCCTAACAGAAATATTTAATGCCCTCCTGGAGTGGGACCTAGCCACAGATATCAACTTTGTCCGAGCACCCAGGGCCTTACAGCTTAAAAGTCCACCAGATAGCCCAGGATAATACTCAGGGCTGCAGAGGAAAACACGGAGCTGTGCTATCACCAAAACATGTCTCTCCCCAGATCTGGCCCAGGCAACACTTGGCTACTACAGGGCCCTTAAACCTCTCACCAGTGTGCTCTCAGCACAGAAAATAAGATACCGCTGGCAACTGCCTGCAAGCCTTTACGAATTTAACCCCAGATGGGCTTATATGATGACCTCAAAGCCATAGGAAATATCCTGCAATTACCCCCCATCAATATTAGGACTTTTATTCACTACCCTCACATGCTCTAGATGTGGCAGCCTTGTCCCAGAGGCAGATAAGAGGTAGACAACTGGCAACCAGACCTGTGGAACCCCTCTATAGATAGGGATTTTTTTGTTTTTGTTTCTTTTAGTTTTTCTGCTGCAAACAAATGTTTTCACCATTTAAATTATTTTTTTTACTACATATGCAGCATATGCCTCAAACAAACAATATAACACCACAAGGGGTAGGGGAAATTCTCTCTGCCTACATAGAAAAAGGTTGAAAACACTACTTACTGGGCAGGAACTGTCCGCTCAAACCATATGGCCATTGAATACCCCAGCTCAACTTTATTCAACATAGCCTAGTGTAGACTGGCATTTCTCCAAAACTGGGGTCCACTCATCTGTCTCCCTGGACTGAACCAGTGAGCTTACGCAAATAGTTAGGGATTGTTCATTCAAGCTTTTACTTTTGACATTTTTTTTTTTTTTTGGTTTGATGTTTCACACACTAGAATGGGCATTCTGTATACCCATCTATATCCTTATCAAGGAAGTGACAAGGATGGTTGCTGAGCCTTGCAACCACAGGAAACTGCTTCTCATACCTGCCAGCCCTAATCAAGCCCTAATCAACATGGCCCATGGATACTCCTGCCCATGACTGGTAATTGGTACTTATGGTGCTCATTGTAACAAGGAGGGTGGTCAGTGGGATGAGACCCAGGACTTCTCAAACTGCAGACTTGGTGCCAGTCCACCTAGTTATCCCAAGTTTTACCAGCACACCTCAAGGCACCTTCTATAACTCGGCTGGAAATCCCTGATGCTACTGGCTCATATCTTACCTTTCCCGCGTATCCTTCAACTACAATAAAATGGGGAAAATGTATTACTTGAAGTATATTTTTGTTTAACTTGTTTTCTTTGGTAAAGGGGGCAGGGAGTAAAATTCCTAGATACAACAGCTTAGTGCAGCTTCCCATTTACCTTTGGGACGCATTACTGTTAATTGTTGACAATACTGTTTCTACTTACGTTTACTGTATTGGAATTGAGTGATTAATACATAATGTTCTTAGATGCTCTCCATGTGACTCTGGAGATCACAGTGTCTTCAACAAGGAAAGCGGGTTCAGGTGGCTGGCTGGCCTTGTGGCCTGAACTGGTTTATTTCCTGACACATTTGCCTCAGTAATAATCTGAATGGTAAATCAAAGGAGGTATCGATCGATACTCATACACAAATACAAACCTTTTGTCAATACCTCCACCCTGGTGGATGGAGGCTCATATGTATTCATCAAATGTATTCCCAAACAAGCAGCAGTGCGTCAGGCACATCTACTGAGTGAAATCCACAAACAGTTGGCCCATAACCAAACACTTGACAACAAATATATAAAGTTACCCAAGAACAGGAGTTAGCCAGACTCCCAAATAAGGCTTTTAAGGCTCTGCAGAATTTTAAAACTTTTCTCCACACTACTACAGATAAATGTGGATCTCTTCTGGCAAAAATGATTGCCAAGAGCCACTTCCCGTATGGCCAAAATGAGAGATGCACAAAACAAACAGTGTTACCTACAGACCGGATTGCAAAAGTGATATACTCTTATTACTCAAATCTATGTGAATTTCCTCCAACATCACACCCTGTCCTTCCAAATGTTTTGAGGAATACATACAGACTCATATACACCAGCGACTGACGAAAAAAATATGTCGAACTCCTTGAAGAGCCTATCACAGGCGAGGAACTGGCCTTAGCTATAAAGTCCACTAAACCCAGCATATGCCTGGGGCCTGATGGTTTACCCTTGAAGTATTATAACAATTTGCTGACATACTCTATTCCTGCTTCCTGAATGGAAACCTATCCTCTACTATGGCCAGATAACTTGACCCGAAAATGATGTCATGTAATATTTTTTTATTTTTTTTATTATGTACGCCTATCTTGGCAATATAAGATTATGTATCTAATGCGCATTTGACATGTTACAAAATCAATAAACTTTCATAAACAAATAAAGAAAAAGTGGTATAATAAATAACCAATGGTTAAAAAAGGATAGTAGTAAACACCGCTTAACTACGTTATTCTAAAAATAGGAAAAAGGGTATTTTATACTAAATATCATTCTCAACTGATGCAAACAAGAGCTACCATTCACCACTCCAATTTGTTCACTTAACTAAGCATTTTAACTAGTGAGATCATGACATCAAGGAGATCAGATGCCTGAAAATGAGACAGTGAATATTCTTTTTTATGACCTATCTGGCTAAGGAGGTGGGTTTTGGTTGCTGTGAATCCTCTTCTTTTTTTGCAAACTGCTAACAGAACGAACTGTACCCATAGCTTGCACCATAATCACTGCAATAAGCTGTACTTGTTATGCTGTGCCTTTAAATAAAGTAGATAATGTACATAGCTATTTTGTACATAAAGGTTTTGTTTAATAATACTCAACTTCTGCTGTTTAGTGTAGCTCTTTTTCTGCAGTCCTTGGCAGACATTCGTCAAAAAAAAAAAAAAAAAACTACAGTAATGTGTATTTATAATTAGATTTTAGCATCATTTCTTTACCTAAAATTTTTGATGTAATCCGGCCTTATTATAGATTCCATTAAGCAACAAAGCAAATGTCTTCTTTTAGCATCTCTTGAATGTAATAGAGCCATACAATATTTCTACAGGCTCATTACATCTAATTTCCTGTTTCAGATACAATCTTTAAATGTACATGCTTGGAACATTTTACTAATTCATTACTCAAATCGAATTTCTTTCCTGATATTAGTCACAACAGAATCATTGTACGACTTACAAAGATCTGTCTTGTGGGATATTATATCAAACTGAGTTACAGTTCTAGAATGACTAGATCACAAGCCTAGCGTTCTTATCTCAGCAACAATTGAGTGCAGGACATTGTTGGTGGCCACATGTGACCTGTCTAGTTGAATCAGTGGAGAACCATCCATCTTGTACAACTCATATAATTCTTCCCTGCTTTTAAAATGTGGTTATGGGTGATATGTATTGTATTTCAATATTGTCTGCACTGTGAACAATGTTCAATACCAATGTTCAAACCCTACTCAATTGTAAAGTATTATGTAAGTGTCTATACATCTGTGTTCTTTTTTTTTTTTAATTGTCCATTAATTAACCATTGATGCTAAATAGTGATTGGATGGATATTTTAGGTTAAAATAATACAGCTGTAGGATGTAATGTTTATGGTGTTTTGGAGCATTCCTTTAATTTACTCGGCACACAGAAGCTTGGCCAAGCCTTGGTCTTGTTTTTTTTTATTCATCTATATATCTAGGCCATGTGATTTGGAACACACTTGCATATATTTAATTATTACCGCCATCCTGTAGGTTCAGTGAATAGGGGGATAGGGGTTGTTGGACTTCACACAATGCACACTGTTCAAAGGGTTACTCCAACCACCATGAAACTTCAGTGATATGACGTTTTCATGGTGGTAGGAGTCTTGATGTGCAGCATTTCTGCTTGAAAAATGGCACATCAGCGGCATAAGCACTCATGTGCTGGGGGCTAGTAACATCCTGGCACACATGACTGTGGCAGTCCAGAACTCCAGACTGCCTAATGTGAATTCTGTGCATAATGTATGTCTGTCATCAGCACGCATTGCACAGTGGCACCTACAAGGAGAAGCTTGCTCTCCCCTAGCTCTCTCTGTGCGCTCTCCCTCCATTACTTGAATCTTGCTGGTTTTTTATTTTTTATTTTATTGAAAATCCTTTCCAACCCAATAAAGGAGTGTGGGTTAGAATAGAGGGTTAGTTATAGCAATGACAGGGTTAACAAGTGAATTATGTTGGTTTGCACAAGTGCACAGAAGGCTACTTAAAGGGACGCTATAGACACCCAGATCACTTCATCTCATTGGAGTAGTCTGGGTGAAGTCTCCCTCTCTCACTTAGTCTTCCAATGTAAATTTTTGCAGCTTTTCAGAAAATGCAATGTTTACATTGCAGTACTAAGACTGTCTGTAGTAGCTCAGACAATCACTTGAGGCGCTTCCAGGGGTGTTTACCGGACTCTGGGTCCCCTAAATGACGCTGGACGTCCTCATGCTCTGCATAAGGACATCCAGCATCAGTGAAATCCCCATAGAAAAGCATTGACTCAATGTTTTCCTATAGGGAGGGCCTAATGCGCTTAAGGTGCGCGCATGAGCATTAGTTCTCCCCATCGGAAGATGACAGAGGAGGCAAAGCGTCGACCTAGCCCCGAGGGGCATTGGAGCTGGAATTGGGTGAGCAAAGAGGGTTTTTAACCTCTATATGCCAGGGGGGAGGGGGGGGGTGTAGGAGAGATAACGCAGGGAGAGGGCAACAGAGGGCACTATAGAATTCCTATAAAGGTTTTCAGATTTATAGGGCTTTCTATTCAGGTCATAAAACTCCTCATGCTTCAGGCAGTTACCATTTTCCACCATCTAGTTATTGTACATGGCAGGGACTGATATAGGAACAACTTTCAAAGTTGTATTATAGAGGGTGTTTTTGTGATTAAACCTCTCACATTGTGCACATATGTAGTTGTGGTGTAGAAAAAGGTTGTTAAATGATTGATAATTAATTGTATTTCTTATCTGCCAAGATCCTTTGTGGAAGTGCAGCCTTTTAACTCAAAACCCACAACTTCAGTGTACATGTTTTAATGTTAGCTCAAATTCTCACTATAAATAGTATATTCTGGTGACGTATCCGTATTGTTGGGAAGCACTGTGGCTTTTAATAATGCAATAAATATGTTGCTGATACAATAATTATCTAAATACTGTGCAGATTCTTCTACATTAAGAGTGTCACTTAGCTGTTACATAATTTGGGGGAGGTGGGGGGGGGGGCTTTAAGACTAACAACACAGTTCAGTCTAACATAAAACAGACCACCTGAAGAAAAACATTTGAAATATTTGTGATTTTTTTTCAGGTCAGTTAAATAGAAAACAGACATGTCTTAGCATTCATAACACTATTCTAATCAACATCTTATATCTGACTTTTTTTACACAAAACTAAACATTCAGTCACAATGCATTCACTAGTCCCTATATCTGTGTGTAATGACAGGGAGAAAATGCCTGAGAACATGTTTAACATACTTTTTGCATTTCTCTGTTGTTCTTTCTGGACTTCACAAAGCAAATCTCCACCTCATTAATACACCCAGCTGTCAGTTATGAATATTTTTTTTCCATCCTATTTGATAAGTAGAATTGCAGCTGTGGGCTGAACTACTTATGCAATAAACCTCTGATGGACAAAAAAATTTTGTATATAAAAAAAAAAAAAAAAATCCAAACTGAGAAGCTTCTGATTGGTCAAACTTGTCCCTGGTAGGCAGGAAGGGAGTTCAAATGATTTTTTTTCTTTTTAATTAAGGTTCGTTTTGAATGCATATTATAAATAATGCATTAAATGAACACTATAGGCACCCAGATCACTTTATCTAATTGAAGTGGCCTGGGTGCAGTATCCCTGTCCCCCTAGGCCCTGCAATGAAAAACATTGCTGTTTCTGAGAAACGGCAATGTTTATATTGCAAGGTGAAGACTGCCTCTAGTGGTTGTCTACCAAACAGTCACTAGAGGTGCTTACTGCTATTTCAGTTTGACTTCATGAAATGGGTTTGACTCCATGAAATTACACTGGACATCCTCATGCGAATATCCAGCATCCTCAAAATACCCATAGAAAAGCATTAATTTAAGCCTTTCTTATGCGGAAGTCCTAATGTGTGCGCAGAGCTCGCCGCGCATGAGCATTATGTTTCCCCTCAGAGCCAACGTCAAAGGAGGCAAAGAAGGAGCCAGCACCTAGGAGAGTAAAAGAAAGGGTTATTTAAGGGCCACAGGGGCCATGGGGGAGCAGAGGAACTCTTTAGTGTTAGGAAGACAGCTTTGAATACATTACACTATAATGGTCCTTTAATAAAAATATGGTCACATTTCAGACTATATCCCTGTACTTCAGACTGTGTTGCCGAAAGCTTCCCATGATGCATATAATTTTTCTCTTAATTTATTACTGGATTGCTTCTTAACAGAAAACGATTCTCAAGATCATGATATATATATCCAGATGGAAAGTGCTTTAATTTTCATGGTCAGACACAGCTGACCGCACAAATAAAACTTTGGAAAACCTCTGCGCTATCTCGGGTCACTATTTATATTATAATAAAATCTGATCTCCTCGGATTTGCAAAAAAAAAATGCTTCCACTAAAGCACTTTCAACCATTTCAGATCAATATAGTTTATACTTGTTCTGAATTATTTCTGATAATAAAGACATCTAATGGTTTTGAAGAGAAAATCAATTAATAACCTGAAAAAAATATTTTCCATCATCGTTTACTTACGTCTCTTTTGTTGAGTAAAAATGAACATAAATACAGATAGTAATTGTAATTTCGAATTCAAACAAAGTACGGTATTTTGTTTTGTGAAAATATGATTTATAGTACAAGGCATAAAGCCAAAAAGGGGGATTACATATTCCTTCTATATGTTTATAGCAATTGTGTAAAAATATGTGAGGTTCTTTTATACTATGGAACATGAAAAATGTGTTAAACCTGCAATAAAAATATTGCAATATCTACAAAAGGCCAGTGTTTTACGTTGCAAGGTTAAAACAGCAGGGGCCTGGGGCCTAGCACTCAGACCACTTCATTTAGATGAAGTGATAGCATTCATATAACTGTGCTATATGAGGTATCCACAAACTGTATATACTGTGTACCATATAACGTTGCTATCTTGTATGACGCTGCACAGTTATTTGCTAATGGTATTTATTGTAACTTTCATCACGTGACCCGACAAACCTGGCTCATTTACATATATATTAAGACAAAAACTGTGCCAGTATAACGTTTGCAAGGGTCTGAGCATCAGAAGGTGCCAATTTCTGTTAATTTTACTTGATAACAGATAGAACCAAAAAGCTATGTGCAAACTACGCGTTTACATTATTTATATATGTATATAATGGGCAATTAATACTTTCTTTCCCGTGTCTCTCTCTGTAATCAATGCATAGAAGTAGATACATACTGCCCAAGGCATTACATTTGCAATGAGTGTTTCTCAGAGTGATTTGCCTTTTTGATGTGCGACTATATCTGCAAACATTGCATTGTGTACTAAAAAACAATGGGTGAGATCTGTTACATTATTTCAAATAATACAAATTCTCTGTTTGGATCTTTTTTTTTTTTTTTTTTTTTTTTTATTAAATACAAAAAAATAAATACTACAAGTTTCCCGGAATCCTTAAAGACAAATGTCCTTGCTGCTTAATAAAATGTATATATGCATATATAAACCGAT
Source organism: Pelobates fuscus (assembly GCF_036172605.1). Taxonomy (NCBI): domain Eukaryota; kingdom Metazoa; phylum Chordata; class Amphibia; order Anura; family Pelobatidae; genus Pelobates; species Pelobates fuscus. The sequence goes on along the minus strand of NC_086320.1, from coordinate 315,055,206 downwards.
TTACATAGATTGACACCAATAAATTATTCCTCTGCTAAGTGCTCCTATTTGCATATCCTTGTCTGGAGGCTCTAAATGCTCTAGACACGCACAGTAGGTGTTTCCGTATTTGAGAGTGTTGATTCTCATTGTTGTTTGTCAATATATGAAAAACACCATAGAGATAATCCATCAATCCCTGTATGGTACGTATGTTACTGCCTGTGCATGGTGTATGGCAAAGCTACCGTAAGTGGACTCTTTGCTGAATTTTTTTTTTTTTAGGACTATGTTACCAGATCGATAGGTTTATGAATAGATGGGGCCAGTCTCTGATTCTCTAATTTGAGGAAGCAGGGAGATCTAGTGTTCCCTACTCAATAGCGTATTTAGGGATAGGCCTGGGGGTTGGCATGTTTTGGGTAAGGATGAATAGCACACGGGAAGGTACGGGAGCACATTTAGTGTTGCCACTCCTTCTTTTCCGTTAAAGTCAGCTGGACACAATCTTATTGAAAATAGAATTATGAGTTCATGAAATAATGCAAGGTTTTTGACATGATATGTGGGGAGGGTCATTATTTCTGGAGAGGAGAATTACTTGCAAACCTCCCAACCTTTTAAAAGGACAAAGAGGCACTCTTTAAATGTAGATGTGTGAATGGCAGTGTTTCCAGGGGTTCAGATTAATTTTAGGTGACTTACTGTTAATTTATGAAACTAAAATCTATTTGAGAACAAGACCAATGTATCCTATTTACACAGACTGATATTTATTGTAGTTTATAGACACATTACTGTGTTCTTTCTGTGGAGCTCTGTTATACACTCAGACACACCAATAATAGGAAAGCTCCTACAAATCAGGGAGATTAGGATATAGAAGAGGGACACATAAATTTGGGACCAAAATAGGGACTGCCCTTCCTAAATAGGGACACTTTGGAATTATGGTATAAGGGTATAAGCCCTGGGGTAAAAGGGACAGGCATGCAATCTGGGAGGCTAGGCCAGGTTCATAATGACTGGGGATTGGGGAACTTCTCCAGATTAAAGTGGGGTTCGGGAATATGAATATAATGAAAGACAAGGCAATGCATATCTTTGCACAGGGGCATGTTAACTTATAGAGAGTTATTATTATCATTAGCATTCACATAACACCAACATATTCAGCAGTTCTTTACAATTATAGAATGGCAATATGTGACAACAAGTAACTGACATACAGAATATAACAGAGGCAAGAGGCGAAGAAGGCCTTGCACAAGGGAGCTTGAATCTATAAGTTAAATGGACATAATCAGCTGGAAGGATAGCGACAGAGAAGAATGTCAGGAACACATGGCTGGGCAGGGAGGAGAGAGGGACTGTCCAAGAGACAGACAATAAAAGACATAATGAGTGGGGAGTGAGGGACACAGTATTGTCCTGTGTGTCATCGTAGCTGAAGCGATACCCACTGCCTATAATGTCATAGAGAAGCAAAGATTGGAAGCATACCGTGTCTGCTCATGGGACACAATCAATGCCACTGAGTCATTTTAAAACCAACCACATGTAGAGAACAATCAGCCAACAGGCAAGCCCTGTAATAAACGTTAATGCCAGAATCAATACCACTGATAAATCTTACAGCTGCTCCAGCAGAGAAAGGTGTTATATCTCTCCTTCGTGCTGACCTTCAATGACTTTTTGCCTGGAATGTAATGGCAGACATTATGAGAGGGTAGCACCCAGGACCATATTACAGGGGCTCTGTTTTTTACTCTTACAAATCCAGCTTTCTGCGCGGTGCGTATGTACAGATATATTCGGACTCGGTGAGGTCCAATATGTCGATGCTGAACATGATATTATGATGACGGAACAAATACACTTATCTTTTCTTCATACAAGTGCTTCCGTCTTTTACTATATAATATGAGTATTGCTTTATTGCAATGCACTGGGCAGAAAGACTTATACATGAAACTGTGTTAGCATGAGTGTCATCACAACTGTGAACACAGAAAGAAACTGTAACTAATCAACTAATAAGCTAAAATGTTTCTTAATTGGTTATGATTTCACCATAGAGCGGGCACGATCATTGCTGTTCTGATAAGAGAAACAATTTCCCCCCTAGGTCTAGTATTCTTGCATGGATTACATTGCTCTGGGTTTTGTAACTCTGACAGTGAAATGCGCCGGGCAGAGAGTCAGAGCTTTCACCTGCTGGAGGTGCAGACTGCATGCTCTTTCATACTGACAAAGGGATCTGGGCCTGTTAGGGGAGATCTTTTGAACATTCGACCCACTGTTCCTTACAGTACAGTTCTAAGCCAACACTCCAGGTAAATACCCACTGTTCCTTACAGTACTACTCTTGAAAAAAACAAATTCCAAAATGAGAAAATAAAACAGAGAAAAACAAATAGAACAAATGTTTTCATGCAAAAATCATCAGGCACAAAATAATCACGATCTCACAATTTACGACACGGAAAATCTTAGTGGAAAGAAGTAATCTTTCTAGAGGTGAGCTTACAAGGGTGTTCTCGCTTGGATGCAATATTTAATGTAGCATGCAGAACCTGTCAGCAACATTACAAGCAAACACATGCTGCTTTCTCTGTCACAATCCCAAAATCAATTTTCAAGCTGTGAGATGTAATAGTGCCACCATTCTGTCATGTGAGCTTAGCCTTCTAACACTTATTACAGTCAATATTTTTTTACTCATGTGTCTAATCTTATTTCTATTTCCTACTGTAAGCTACATGGCATAGCCGGAGTGCGTGTGCGAGACTCGTTTCCAGACATTGTTTGAGGAAGACGGTGGCAGCTTCGCACTGCGTTCCAGACAATCCCTGGCAGTGAATGGATTAACATGTTGAATTTACATTATCAGATTGTTAGGCCAAAAACAATGCCATCATCACGCTGATGATAACAAAAGAGGATGGGGTGATTATAATTTAGATCAAAAACTGTAGCAGCTGCATGGGAAATTTCAATTACTAGTCTGTCATCTGCTTATTCCATCTAAAATAGAGCAGGCTGCTTGTCCTGTGGTCCTAATTTAAAAAAGATACATGATATATAAATAATATGTCCTTATATGTCTATCTAGTGTAGTAAGATGTTATTATTTGATATATAACACCATATGTGAGTGTGTGTATACTATTATTTTCATCTATATGTTATCTTGCTCACTATTCTCCTTTGCCATCATTTATTTGTTCACTGTTATACCTCTAGTTTAGAGAATGTTAGCACTATATAAACACAATAATAATATTATAATAATAATAACAACAGACAATTAGGCAGAGACAAATAATCTGAATATACAATAAATGGGGCTTAAATAATCTAAATGGTCTGGTAGTGCTACTTACTTATTTATTCACATACAGCACAAGTCTAGATCATAAATAGCGTGCTTCTTCCCTAAAAGGTCATAAATTGAACCGCCCAAATGTCCCGACCCACATTGGGATAGTCCTGCATTATGGGTCCTTATTTCAAGGGCAAACAGAGACCATGTTCCCGGTCTCATTAGACATGCTCACTTTGGAAAAGACAGTGCAACAGCCAGTCAGATATTCTCTGGACTGCCAAAGAAGGTAAGCATGACTGTTGCCCAAGAAAAGGGGTGGTATAAAAGGGGTAAACAATGTTGCAGAAAGTAGGGACAGATATAAGGGAGTCTGGGGGGGTGGGCATTACCACAAAGGAAGGAGTATAATGCTAAGAGCTCTTTGCACAAGAGTGGTGTTGGTGCTAAAAAAATAAATATACAGGGAGTGCAGAATTATTAGGCAAATGAGTATTTTGACCACATCATCCTCTTTATGCATGTTGTCTTACTCCAAGCTGTATAGGCTCGAAAGCCTACTACCAATTAAGCATATTAGGTGATGTGCATCTCTGTAATGAGAAGGGGTGTGGTCTAATGACATCAACACCCTATATCAGGTGTGCATAATTATTAGGCAACTTCCTTTCCTTTGGCAAAATGGGTCAAAAGAAGGACTTGACAGGCTCAGAAAAGTCAAAAATAGTGAGATATCTTGCAGAGGGATGCAGCACTCTTAAAATTGCAAAGCTTCTGAAGCGTGATCATCGAACAATCAAGCGTTTCATTCAAAATAATCAACAGGGTCGCAAGAAGCGTGTGGAAAAACCAAGGCGCAAAATAACTGCCCATGAACTGAGAAAAGTCAAGCGTGCAGCTGCCAAGATGCCACTTGCCACCAGTTTGGCCATATTTCAGAGCTGCAACATCACTGGAGTGCCCAAAAGCACAAGGTGTGCAATACTCAGAGACATGGCCAAGGTAAGAAAGGCTGAAAGACGACCACCACTGAAAAAGACACACAAGCTGAAACGTCAAGACTGGGCCAAGAAATATCTCAAGACTGATTTTTCTAAGGTTTTATGGACTGATGAAATGAGAGTGAGTCTTGATAGGCCAGATGGATGGGCCCGTGGCTGGATTGGTAAAGGGCAGAGAGCTCCAGTCCGACTCAGACGCCAGCAAGGTGGAGGTGGAGTACTGGTTTGGGCTGGTATCATCAAAGATGAGCTTGTGGGGCCTTTTCGGGTTGAGGATGGAGTCAAGCTCAACTCCCAGTCCTAATGCCAGTTTCTGGAAGACACCTTCTTCAAGCAGTGGTACAGGAAGAAGTCTGCATCCTTCAAGAAAAACATGATTTTCATGCAGGACAATGCTCCATCACACGCGTCCAAGTACTCCACAGCATGGCTGGCAAGAAAGGGTATAAAAGAAGAAAATCTAATGACATGGCCTCCTTGTTCACCTGATCTGAACCCCATTGAGAACCTGTGGTCCATCATCAAATGTGAGATTTACAAGGAGGGAAAACAGTACACCTCTCTGAACAGTGTCTGGGAGGCTGTGGTTGCTGCTGCACGCAATGTTGATGGTGAACAGATCAAAACACTGACAGAATCCATGGATGGCAGGCTTTTGAGTGTCCTTGCAAAGAAAGGTGGCTATACTGGTCACTGATTTGTTTTTGTTTTGTATTTGAATGTCAGAAATGTACATTTGTGAATGTTGAGATGTTATATTGGTTTCACTGGTAAAAATAAATAATTGAAATGGGTATATATTTGTTTTTTGTTAAGTTGCCTAATAATTATGCACAGTAATAGTCACCTGCACACACAGATATCCCCCTAAAATAGCTAAAATTAAAAACAAACGAAAAACTACTTCCGGGAGTTGCAACTGGAGGACCGGGTGCCTAGCAGTCTGCCTGTGTCTGGTTAGTCAGCCAGTGCCTATGAAATCACAGGATTAGGTGTTTGCTGAGGGCATTAGTGGCTAAGTTGCCAGGGCATGCGCCAGGGGGTAGTGAGGCGCCAGCGACAGGGTCGGCACAAGCAGCGTTGTGGGGCGCGTTACTCTCCAGCATCCAGGGGTGCGAGTTGGCTACCTTGGGCATACATGTCCCATGCATGAGACGTGCGAAAAAATTGTCCTGGGGGAGTATGTAGATTTGTTATCCCTGGTTCCTCCAGAGAATGAATCAGTGGATAGGCCTCATAGGGGTGAGCCAGGTGAAGGGGAGAAGAGCAAGCAGATCCCACGCACGTTTGGGAATTAGTTGGTTGCAGGGCTTTAATGAGTTTGTGAGTATTCTGTTTTATGGGGGTCAATGCTGGTTCCGATATGACCAGCAGTTCAGGCAGAAGATGGCAGTGTGTCCGGGGTTGGATTTTGGGACCCAGGATGGCAGTCTTCGGCTGCTCTTGATGACCCCTAGTCGGCCATCGCCCTTTCAGGGAGCAGCTGGCGGACACATGCTGGGCCCAAACGCGGGTTTTGCTGCCTCTTTTATGAGAGCCACTGCAAGTGGTATAGTTCCTGCAGGTTTAGACATGAGTGCTCACACTGCGGAGGAGCTCACCCAGCGGTGCACTGCTTCAAAAAAGGAAAGGGGAGGCTCCTGAGACCGCAGCAAAAGGCATGGACTCCGGTGAGCGTGGTAAGGATGGCGCCATGGCTCGTGCAGTACCCTAGGCGCCTCTGTCGGATAGGATCTCCCGCGGAAATCCTACCCGAGAGAAGACCCGTACTAAGGCATTGGCTACGGTGTCTGCCTGGATATTAGATAAAGCCATGGCCTCTGGATAGTGGGTAGCGTAGTCCATCACGGTAAGAATATATCTCTTACGGATGGACTAGGGGTGGGGTTTTGGATTCCTTTTGTTCATTTGTTGGAGCCGCGTTTTGCTCACAATTTGCGTTCGGTTCTGGGTAGTGAAGGCATGTTGGGGGAAGAACTGGAAAAGGAGGTTCGCCTTGGAAGGAAGGCGGGGCCATTTGCCTTCTCCTTATTTGATAACCTTCGAGTGTCGCCATTGGGTTTGGTCCCCAAGAAGCAGTAGAGGGACTATCGCATGATTCACTACTTGTCTTATCCCGGTTGCCGGATGAGAAGGTCTCTGTCCTGCTGCGGTGGGTTGATCTGGTGAAAGGGGCAAAAAAGGTGCAGTTGAGGCAGCTTCAGGTCTTGCTGGGTCACCTGGCATTTGCGTGTTGGGTGCTACCCATGGGTCGAGCTTTCTGTTAACGGTGGGGATTCGGGAACCGTTTCATTTTATCAGGGTAACCAGGAAGCTCAAGGCAAATCTGCAGGTATGGAGCTCCTTTCTGGAGATATACAACGGTAGGTCATGCTGGCTGCGAGCATCGGTGGATAACTCGGCGTTGGAAGTCTATACGGATGCGTCAGAATCTATTGACTTTGGGGCATACTTTAAGGGTCGTGGTGTGCCAGGGCTTGGCCTGAGGCTTGGAATTGTGGGGATCTCATGCGGAACCTCACATTTCTGGAGCTCTTCCCAATTGTGGTGTCTCTCGAGTTGTGGGGTGAGAACTTGAGGGATAGGATAGTTAATTTTCACAAGGACAACATGAGTGTTGTCCACATAATTAATCGTTCCTCGTCTGCATCAACGCCGGTGTTGGCATTGCTGCGGCGCTTGATCCTGTTGAATTTACAGTATAATGTGTGGGTTAGGGCGTATCATGGGCCGGGGTGGAAAATGGCATCGCTGATGCGCTTTGTTGGTTCCAGTGGCAGCGTTTCCAAGAGGTGGCGCCGGAGGTGGATCGGGGGGGCAACCTTGCCCGAAGTCTTTATGGGAGCTCGATTCGGAGGATTGATGAGTTTGGTGTCGGAGTCGTTGTCGGCGTCATTGTGGAAAGCATACCGGATGGTCTGGTCCAAATAGCTGAGGTTTGTGACCGGGGACAGGAGCCTGGCATCGGACACGGGGTGCTTCGAGGTTACTCTTCTGTTCTTGAATAGTTTACTGGAAGAGGGTCGGTCCTGTGCCGTGGCGGAGAAGGCTCTGGCCGCTCTATCATTTTTGTTTCGATTCCAGGGTTGGTGGTTGGGGATGGGGGCAGGTGTGGTTGTTTACGGTTCTTATTTGTTCTTTTAGGATCTCCTCCCCGTTATGTATGATATTAGGGCACTCATACGTTTACTGGGCGGCATGTCGGGCTGAGGAGCGCCCTTCTGACCGTAACGTGGGGTTTTCCTACGACAGGGCTCATGTTCGGTGGAGGGGTATTCAAGGTTTGTCCTGGAGTCAAGTGTATCCAGAGTGCTGTTGTCCTCAGCAGGTTCGGTCCCGGGGCTATTATACTGGTTATTCAAGCAGGTGGTAATGATCTGGGCCGGGTGAGGACGATTGATTTAATTCACTCCATAAAGGATGATGTTGCTCGGTGTATGATATTGTTTCAGGACGTTACAGAGGTGTGGTCGGAGGAGGTTCCCATGCCGTGTTGGCAGTGCCTGCCTCATGCAAAAGGGCTTGAGCGCAGTAGGCGGAAACTCAAAATGTCCATTGCTAGGTTTGTCCGGCGGCTTGGGGGTATCAGGGTCAGGCATGTCGAATTGGAGGGTGGCAACAGCAACTTGATGCGGAAGGATTGGGTCCACCTAAATCTGATAGGTTTGGATATTTTTAGTGGGGATTGAGAGGGTGCTGGCGGCGGGGGGCGCGATGCCGGGGGAGGGGGAAGGAGGTCGGCAATGCGGTGGCAGGATACCTGGCCAGCGCATGTGAAGGCAAGTGCTGATTCGGATTGGGGAGTCACAGCCTGCTTGGGCCAAAGGCGGAAGGCAGGCTGCTTCGGACTCTGGGAACTGAAAGTAGTATATGTCTGGTGGTATAATCACCCTATCAGCTGACAGTTGGAAGTTAATGCTAGTTCAAAGTTAATAAAGCTGTGGCCGTTGCCCTTACACACCATACAGGTGTCTGTGTAATTATTGGGCAGTGGGAAGGTTTACATGGGTCAGCAGTCAGGCATACATTAACTCCAGACTGACACTCCTCATTTTTAGGTAATAGGGGCACTGACCCACCCCCATCCTGTTTTCATATTTCCTAATTATGGGAGATACGTCTTAAATTACGGGGATGTTTTAGCAATTAGATTCATTTAATTTAGAGGCAATTAAATTGCATGAAATTCTAAATGTACAAAGGTTAAAGGAGCACTATAGTGTTAGGAATAAAAACATGCATTCCTAACAATATAGTGTCCTAACCCCTATTTTCTATTCAACATCCCTCTTTTAACCTGTAAAAATTTTTTTTTTAAAAATGGTTTAAACTCACCATTTTGCATTTGAGTTGGATGTTTTGTGACCTACATATTTTATATTGCGTGTGATGTTCTCCTAGACAGGTGCAAGAAGGCCCTAACATTTTGGAGCACCATGCTATAGGATTATAGATAGATAGATAGATAGATAGGTAGGTAGGTAGGTAGGTAGGTAGATAGATATGATTTTTTTTTCTCTTTGCAGAACATTAAAAGAAAAGCATGGGGAGGCGGAGCCTGACTAGCAAGAGGAGCAGACGTGTGTACCCTGAGCTCCTGCTATGAATGCAAACAAAACTGGTTTTACCCCAGAAAAAAACGATTAAACCCACTCACGGGCAATACAGATCCCAGAGGGGACACAGCGATACACCCCAAGACCTTCCCAATCTGCCAAGCCACGGGAGACTAGAGGGGCACCGCTGCGGCCTACTAAACCGGAGCTGGGGAGAGGCGGCCGATCTCCCTGCTTCCTGGTTATAAGCGCGAACACACGATCTCCTGCCCCCCCCTTTGGACCGGCGGGGGTCATCCCGGTCCCCACTCAACTGCCTTACCCACTCGACCCGATAGGCGAACCTTGCACTGGGCCCAAGTACCTGCGGAGGCCCTGCCTAAAATGGCGACTGACACATGGCCGGCAGAGATGGCGTATGAACAACACGAACCAGCCCTCCGCTCTGTGGACCGCATGTTACAACGGCTGAATGAGCATTTTTACCAGCTATGGATCAACTTAGAGACCCACATGATCTCGATACCGCTCCAGCCTCGAATTATCAGACAGGGCGGCAGGCGACGGAGGGAGCGGAAGACCCCCTCGGGCCTCAATTACCTTAACAAGCCTGCACCTCCAACTACGGGCCCACCTGGGCCGAGGGCCACCAGGGGCAGGACCCGAAGGCATCACCCACATGGACGGAGGGATGGCCACCATGGAAGGCAGCAGACCATCAGACCCCTCCGCTACCCCAACCACGGGAAGGACCTGGCCCATGGAAGTGCCCGGGTCCGGGGTTTCAAGATGCCGGCCTTCATCCCGGCCCGGGGCTGGAGGGTGGAAGTGCCTCGCCCCCGGCGACCAGCCGCCTCTGCAACCACCCCTACCACCAGAGCAGCAATCCGAGAACAGGACATAGAGCGAGAAGGCAGCCCACGAGAAGCCCGCTATCAGCTCACCTGCACGGATGCTCCTTCTGAGCACAAGTGGTTCAGGCCGAGAGCCGGAGTCGGGTGAACCCCAGAGACTGTAAGATTCAGCCACTGAGGACACAATAATGACCCCCAAAGAGACTTTCCTATGATACCGACCTACCACTTGCCTGATAGCCCAGTTTAAGCTAGCAACTCTGCCCAAACGTTCTATTTCAAGTTAATCTAGGCCTTTTACTGTTACAGTTGCATGACCTTACCTACAAATTTTTCATGTTTTTCTTTAAGCATGGGTCTCAGTAATCTGTTTAGCCCCAACATATGTCTAACTCTCGTTGCTAATCGTTGTATTATGTTTTGTTCTTTAATCCACTCTTATAGTCCAGTTGGTAAACAAAATTGTGAGCATTACTGCAATATAGCATCCTGGACGTACGTTATCTAGCTTGTGACAAACCTATTATCAACCAAAAAATGTGCTAACTCCTCAAGACCATGAACATGATATGTATGTCGTATCAAACGCTTATTACTAATATTATGGCATTGCAAAGCTATATGTTATGTTCAAACCTGACCTCCCAGAGGCAGACAAATGATGTTAATGTTATCATATGTTTTTTACCATGCAAAATAGTCTGAATATTAATCGCCTGCCAAATACTTTCTTGTTAAACTATGTCGTCCACCTAAAGCGACCTTAAATGTTTAAACATAATAACTGAACTCTCATGGTTGCTAAGATTAGGAGACTCTAGATCAAAAATACTCCATGATTAGGCCCTGTAACTCACTGCATAGGACCTACTTAACGTTCAGACTAATGACTAGCAAAACCATGCATATACGCAGAGCGCCTAGACTCAGCAAACCTTATTAAACAACAACTATATAGTCACCTTAGCAGCAAAGTTTATCTTATTTAACCATAAATCTGGCTAGTTGTTTATTATGTTAACCAGAATAATAGATGAACATAGCCTGTGACCTCTCAGACACACCTAACCCATAAATCAATATGTGTCACTACTCGTAGACTACATCACGCAACATTCTATAACACATACCTTAACAACTAGTAGATTGTACCTAGCCAGTGGAAATCTTACTAAACCTAACCTTAAGCGTTCGACTATTCACCTACTAACAAAAAAAAAATGTGCAGATTTAACAATGCTACTTCACTGTATCATCCTGTACCAAATATTGCCTGTTTATGCTGTTGTGGCATACCTGAGCAGCTTGTATTTTTCGCTTGCACTACAAAAATAAAGAATAAAAAAAAAAAAAAAAAAAGAAAAGCATGGGTCTCAAGGTATACTTTATACACACGCATACAGAATCTACAGAAAATACATACCGATACACACAAAACAGAGAAAGCAAAACACATGAATCTTCTATGTAGCATAAAGTCAGCTTAAATCTATTGTTATGTTAGGTTCATATATGTTAGTTTTATTAATACAAAAACACAGCTTGAAACACAGCAGTGCTTTTTGTATAGTGGTTCACTTGGTTTTAAGAACATTTACAACCACACACAATATGTGATTATTTGATATTTTCAGTTGGGTACTGTGCATGGCTCTGCGTCACCTCACTGTGCAACTTTCAACCAAACACACACTTAGAATGGCAAATTGTTTATGTCAACTCCCACTACAAACCTATTTATAAAAATAATTGTGACACCACAGTAAATTTAGATACAGCTCATAAATAAAGTCCACATTTTGTCTCTGTGTTGGGTGAAATCACCATGCATCAATCAGCTTAAAAATCTAAATATCGGTAAAGACACTAACACTTCAAAAATGTTATATGGGGAAAATCTGTCCTCTGCTTCAATTATATGATAGTTGTCTGCGTGGACACAAGCAAGGAAAATTCTGACGATTATGACTTTGAAAAGATTTATTCTGATTTAGAATCACAGGAAGTTGGGACTTTTTTCTCTCCTATCTTGTTTATTTCACGACAATACACCATATACCGTATTTTTCCGTGTATAAGACTCCCCCTATATTTTGAGCACAAAATTAAGAAATCAATATTTTAAACATCAAATAGAACAACTTTCATATTTTAGACATGACTTCTGATGCCTCCCTTGCGCTACGGTACTCTGTGAAGTTAATGGCTCTATAGGGCATGCTGGGAGACTACAACTCCCCCAATACAGCAGGTGGTGTGAGGACATCCTGAGACATCACAGCAGTATTTCCTCTGCTCCCTGATCCCCATTTCCTCCCCTGTACATATAATTTAGAAAGCAACACCTACCTGAGGTGGAGCAAACCATAATAAGGCGCCATCTTAACTTAGGCGCCTTATTACACTTATTACCAGTGTTTTTTGGTTTAGTTTTTTTAAATACAGTGACATTCCGTGTATAAGACGATCCCCAATTTTAGACTAAAAATATTCAGAAAAAAAATTTGTCTTATACATGGAAAAGTACGGTAAATTCAACACTATTTCCTACAGATGATAACATTTAATGAGTGTAACACTCTTATTTGGAATTTGCATCTACTAATCAGTCCATATCAAGACAACAGCCAAGAAATGTGTAGGTTATTTTTGCTAGTGTCTATTTCTAGCCATATATTACCAGGTTATCCAAGACAATAACAGCACAGATCTATGGGAATGTTCACAATTAGGTTGCCATTGATACTGGGCACTTGCAAAGTCTAATTTATTGGGCTGTAAGGTTGTTTAAACACACTGAACAAAATTATAAACGCAACACTTTTGTTTTTGCTTTCATTTTTCATGAGCTGAACTCAAAGATCTAATACTTTTTCTATGTACAGAAAAGGCCTTTTTCTCTCAAATATTTTTCACAGATCTGTCTAAATCTGTGTTAGTGAGCACTTCTCCATTGCCGAGATAATCCATCCACCTCACAGGTGTGTCATATCAAAATGCTGATTAGACAGCATGATTATTGCACAGGTGTGCCTTAGGCTGGCCACAATAAAAGGCCACTCTAAAATGTGCAGTTTTACTGTATTGGGGAGGCCCTGGGGGGGAAGGTCTGAAAACCAGTTAGTATCTGGTGTGACCACCATTTGCCTCTCGCAGTGCAACACACCTCCTTCGCATAGAGTTGATCAGGTTGTTGAGTGTGGCCTGTGGAATGTTGGTCTACTCCTCTTCATGCTGTTGTATACGCTGATCCAAGGCATCCCAAACATGCTCAATGGGTGACATATCCGGTGAGTATGCTGGCCACGCAAGAACTGGGATGTGTTCCGCTTCCGGAATTGTGTATAGATCCTTGCAACATGGGGCCGTGCATTATCATGCTGCAACATGAGGTGATGGTCGTGGATGATAGGCACAACAATGGGCCTCTGGATCTCGTCACAGTATCTCTGTGCATTTAAAATGCCATCAATAAAATGCACCTGTGTACGTTGTCCATAACATACACCTGCCCATACCATAACCACACCGCCACCATGGGCCACTCAATCCTCAACGTTAACATCAGCAAACCGCTCACTCACACAATGCCATACACGCTGTCTGCCATTTGCCTTGTACAGTCAAAACCGGAATTAATCCGTGAAGAGAACACCTCTCCAAAGTGCCAGACGCCATCGAATGTGAGTATTTTTCCACTCAAGTTGGTTATGACGACGAACTGCAGTCAGGTCGAGACCCCAATGAGGACGACGAGCATGTAGATGAGCTTCCCTGAGACGGTTTCTGACAGTTTGTGCAGAAATTCTTTGGTTATGCAAACCGATTGTTGCAGCAGCTGTCCGGGTTGCTGGTCTCAGATGATCTTGGGGGTAAAGATGCTGGATGTACTGCCAAATTCTCTAAAATGTCTTTGGAGATGGCTTATGGTAGAGAAATTAACATTCAATTCACGGGCAACAGCTCTGGTGGACATTCCTGCAGTCAGCATGCTAGTTGCACACTCCCTCAAAACTTGCGACATCTGCAGCATTGTGCTGTGTGATAAAACTGCACATTTTAGATTGGCCTTTTATTGTGGCCAGCCTAAGGCACACCTGTGCAATAATCATGCTGTCTAATCGGCATCTTGATATGCCACACCTGTGAGGTGGATGGATTATTTCGGCAAAGGAGAAGTGCTCACTAACACAGATTTAGACAGCTTTGTGAACAATATTTGAAAGAAATAGGACTTTTGTGTACATAGAAAAAGTCTTAGATCTTTGAGTTCAGCTCATAAAAAATGGGGTCAAAAACAAAAGTGTTGCGTTTATAGTTTTGTTCAGTATATATATATATATATATATATTAATTAGGTTTGTTCCTGTCTTTATTTTAGATTACTGCCCCTCCTGTGTTTATCTATATAAAATTTTTTTTTTAAAAGCCATTTCATTAACCTTTATACCAGTGCAAGGACAGGCTCCTCAGACCCCTACTGACCTCTACTGTGAGATTGTCATTACTGATCATTTTTGTCCAATAAGATGCGGACATGCTGTGCCATTACACTGATTCTCTTAGAGAAGCATTGAGTCCATTGGACACATAGTGTTTAGCACGAGTAAACTTTACATGTGGATACATGATTCTGTTTGTGTCAGAAGCCACTAGTAGCTGTTTCTTTGAAAGGCCCGGATTAGAGGAAATTGCTAAATGTAAACAGTCCGTTTTTTTAGAAACTGTATGGTTTTCACTTGCAAGGCTACAAGGGCAACAAATCACATCAATACGTTTAAAAAATTCTGCTTTGGGTACTTCTTTATATCTACAACCAGTGGCGGAACTACCGTTGGTGCAGCCAGTTATCGGATGGCCTATGCCCTAAAGACCACCTGATTGGCATGTGTCTTCAGTGGCCCAGTCGAGCTGTTAAAGGGTTCTTTAACTTATCTGCAGCTTGGGAAGAAGAGGCAGAGAGGAGGGGGCAGGTCTAGGAGAGCCCCTGACTCCCAGCAGCCTCAGCCAGCAGACTGTCCCCCATGGATCCCATGGAAGCAACCCTACTGCACTCAAAAGGTAAGAAAAAGGAAGGTGGCTAAATATGTGTAAATTTTGCATGCGTGTTTATGTGTGTGTCTCTATCTTTCTCTGTGTCTGTATGTATGTCCGTGTATCTGTATATGTGTCCGTGTATCTATCTGTATGTCTATATGTACGTTTGTGTATCTAACTGATTCTGTGTATTTGCATGTGTGTCAGTGTGTGCACCTGTGTATCTGTATGTGTCAGAGTAGCTGTATGTATGTCAGTGTTTGTATTTGTTTGAGTTTTATTGTGTGTATATATGTGTGTGTATGTATCTGCATGTGTGTCAATGTGTGTATATATGTGTCTGTGTATCTGTCTTAGTATCTGCATGTCTGTAATTGTGTATCTGCATGTGTCCGTGTTTGTATCTGCATGTGTGTCACTGTGTATTTGCATGTGTGTCTGTGTGTTTATCTAGGTGCCTGTATATCACGCTGTGTGTCAGTGTGTGTCGGTATCTGCATGTTTGTCTGTGTGTTTATATTTGTGTGAATGTGAATCAGTGTGTGTGGCAGTGTATATCTAGATGTGCTTACATCTCAGCATTCAAAGGCAAACACTACACATAAGTAGAGCACTGATGTCAAATGGCAACAGTACATAAAAACACCCAACACTACATTCAAATATACCCCTAGATTCACACACAAATACTCCATACAAAAACATGCTTGCATTTGAACACACAAACCCTGCTCAGTGTTAAATACAGCCATTACACAAATTACAAAGAAAAACCAAAAGGAAAATATAGGGACTACTTTTCTTTCCTTAAATAAAGCCATGCAAGGGTAAGCAGATGGTAGATCCCAAGCATTGTGGTATTTGTACAACAGATGAGGATCTACCTTTTGGGCACCCTTGCGATGGGAGGGGCTGGGGAAAACAATTCTTGTGCCAGGATCCTCTCAACGTTATTAGTTTTGTCACTGTCTACAACAATTAAATGACCTTTGTTGAATAATATTAGATAGGTTATATGTCTGCTAAACATTTTTATTGGTGTCTCTCCCTGCTAGCTTTATATATTTATTTATTTATTTTGTTTCGTGAGCTTCCAAAAATACTCATGATTAGATATGAAACAGCGTAAAAAAATAAGAAATGTTCCATTAAGAGTTATTTTTCTCATCCAGGCATGACTGACGCCCGTTCATTGGATTTTTTTTTTTTTATTAACCACAAGCTCAACACCCACTCAAAACATTAGTAGCAGACTCTTAATATTAGAACACATTAGCATACATACTTATTAAGATAATGATACAAATTTTGTTTAGGTCCGTATTCCAGTATTTTAGATCAGAAATGAATTCATTCAGCCCATAAAGGTTTTAGTCAGCACCGTACAGGCTAGCTTTTTTGTCAGTGTGTAAATACTGTAGGCATGATTGGTAGACGGATAAGATTGATTGGTCTCTTTGAATTCAAAACTAGAAGGGGTCCTGTGTTTCCACATGAAAGGCACTGTGAATTAAATGATGGGGGAACCACAGAATTTGATGTTGCATGGAGAAGTAAACATTTAATTTAGAGATAGCATTTAAATGGAACATTAAATGTTTGGTATTAAATCACAAATTTGTTGACTGACATTTGGTCCAAACCAACTGGCAAGTCAAAACACCCAACACAGAACACACCTTCAAATTACAACTGACAGTCTGCACGTTGTTCTCTTTAATTTAAAAGTGGTGGAATACAGAGAAAAACTAAATATATACCACTGTCTAGGTATGTCTGGACTGTATTATTGTAGTATCTGGAGAATCTACCATCTTCATTCTAAAAGTCCCACTTGCTTGTTTCTGAAATCCATATAAATTGCATACATTGTGTGTAGATTGCCAAGAGAATTATAACAAATGGAAACTCTGCAACGAAGTGTTCTTCGTCTATCGCCATGTCCAGGTGTGTGACCGAGCAGTAGTAGGTTGGGTTACAGTGGAAGCTGCACACTGCCCAAAGCATTCTGGAATTTTAAACAGATCTAGGGCAGCAGAACATACAGTTCTTTCTGTGCCAAAAACCACTTACAGAATACATACAAATAAAAATTATGCTAACTAATTAAATGTAATAGATTTATACACATAAACTCCCTCTGACTCATAAACTTGTGTCCCTTGTCTCAGTCACGTGAGATGCATAGAACAGGTAATCAAACACACACACACATTATAAAAGTTTCCATACCATTTACCGTTCCTAGATAATATACGGCATTCACAAGTGAGCATCCTTTTCTGAAATGGTCTGTCATGTGTTCCAGCCAGTTTGCTTCCAATCCATTGATAGTATTTCCTTCTTTGGAGATTTTCATTGGGATGTTAACGGTGTAATACTTTCTGTATTTTTGTTGGGTCTTTGGCTTGTTAAAAAATGCCAAAATCTCACTTCCTGGGAAAAAAAAGACACACTTTAATACACACACACACGTTATCTTCTTTATGATTTTATTCATTACATTTTTAACACTTTTAGAGTGATGTTTTGAGAAATACACAGCTTTCTATTATGTGGTCCTTTGTGGTTTGTAGAAAAAAAATATTATCTGCTAAATACAACAAGCACAGAAAAGTATAAAAAATACATGTATCAAAAAGATAGGAGACATATGGTTCTAATTATGAGGAAAATATTTTAATATATTATTCATGAAGTATTTGGGGATATTTGAAATATGTTTCGGGAACTTGTGTCTCAAAATCAGAGCCTTAAATTATTTTCTTGAGAGAATATTTAAATATTAAATATACATACAAAAATGCATTCAAATGAAGCGTTTGAAGCGGACGGTAGCATGGCCGCAGACCTCCGGGCCAGAAAGTCTGATAAACTGGACTTAAGGGCTCACACACCCAAATCAAACCCCTCAGAAGTTCGCCTGAGACCCGCAGGAACCAAATGGGCCGCAAAAACAAAAACGCTAAGCCAGACAACAGGGACATCGGGGAATTGTGGCGGCAAGCGCACGAGGCAGCAGACGGCTGCTCCGACTTTACGGACGGGTCATCAGATGAGGAAGGGAGTGCTTCCACGGCAGCTAAGCTAGCCCCATCAACAACATAGGCGCCAACACACGCGAAGACCCCCACTCCAGTGACCATGGAGGCGATTGGGGAACTAATGGTGACCCACCACAAGAAAATTGCGGCCGACGTGGCCCTGATAAGAGGTGACATTAAGGGCATAACAGTGAGGCTGGGAGTGGTAGAGGCCTCCTCCGCTGACCACACCACCCAGATCGCAGATCTGCACAGGAAGACAAGAACCGCAGAAATAATCTAAAACTCAGAGGAGTCGCCGACTCAATACCAGAGGAAGAACTTCCACACTTTGTCAGGCGACTCCTCACTGAGCTACTGACCCCTAAAGCAGCAAAAGCAATCGCCCTGGACGGTCTGTTCCGCATACCGAAGCCAGCGAAGGCCCTGCCTGCCACTCCAGGGGACTTAATAGTTCAGTTCCAATCCGCCAGAGACAAAAGAGCGGTTCTAGAAGCCACAAGAAAACTTGCCACTTACTCCTTCGAAGGGATGACCCTCTCCTTTTACGCAGACCTGTCAGGAGGGACACTAGCGCGGAGAAGATCCATGCACGCATACACAGCTTTACTACTGGGACCCAGCTGCACCATCCACGTCGACAAAGGGGACTCCAAACATGTTGTACGCAATATGCAGGAAGCCGTTGGGACATTGAGCCTACTTAACCTACCCGCAGACTCGCTAACACTTACGCCCAGCGAACCGCACAAGCACACTCAGAGGAAATGCTGCGAACGCCCCAAAGTTTATTCTCGGGGGGCGACCCTCGGACCCTTATGCCACGGCCACCACTTGAAGCCGGACTCCGACCCACGTGAACTCTGCTAACACCGCACCAGACTATACTGCGGCAATACGCACAGTCTGAAGGTTACTAAAAATATAGTTACACAATTGCTTATTGCCACATCACGTTCCTACCGCATTCAGCATGTAATATAATAGGGGGACACGAGCATAATATTTTTACCCGCACGGCAAGTGGTCCCTTTAAGCCACAACACAAGAACTGCCATGCTGGAGTGGACACTATGCACAAGGTAAAATGAGGCCCAGCCAGGGAACCGGCTGACTTAACAACTTTGGGTGCTGGTTGCCGCCCAAGATAAGTCTCCGGACGGGGACTCTAACCTAGGCTACTAATGACCCAGCGGCACCAGTGCAGCAAAAATATTACGAAGGTTAAAGTTGTCATTCTATTATTAAAATGTTAGAACTGTGTTCCTACCATTTAACGCTTATCATATTACGCATAGCAGCTCAGCTCCTGCCTACCTAGGACTAGCCAGACTAGCTCAAGCTTAAACCTGCTAGCTCGAAAAGCCTTACCCTGACACACAATACTTGAGAAACGCAGTCAATGTCAACTCTTACCTAAACCAGTACATAAAACACCGCCAAGCTAGCATTGGCCCACCATGCCCTACACGTGTCTCACTCAAACACACACTGCTAATGCAAACATTAACACTAGACAACCTTTTGAAATGCATAAGTCATTATCTGATACAATAATCATCATAACACAACGCCGCAGAATGACACAAATGTTTATACTAGATCACTGTTCTCTTATTATGTGCAACGCTGCAAACACATTCGTTCATCAAATAGATTGCTACTGTTTAAACAAAACTGCCTGGTTTTGCATGTTTTACAACACAAAAAAAAAAAAGAATTGTGCAAGTTTATCATGCCACTGTTTAACCTATATGTATCTTTATTTAACCTATATGTATCTTTCTGTAAATGAACGCTTTTGTGGCGCATGACAATGCTCTGTAACCACCCGCACAACAAAAATAAAGAATTAAAAAAAAAAATGCATTCAAATATATGCAAAATAGATGTTCACATTTAATGTTTCTGCATTAGCATAACTAATCTATACATATAACTGTTATATTATGTTAGATTGATTGTCATGTTTCACTACGTCAGTCTTCTTATAACCCTGTCCTACTGTTGAAAAATAGTAAATATACTAAATGGTAAATGTACTAAATATGTGAATAGACATATACAACCCGATATAATACATTAGAAAAATGTATACTTAGGAGACAGCTTCCCAAACTTGTTTACTAGCACCAAAACAGATTTGATTTTAGTAGATTAATATGACAAGCACCAAAACAACTTAGCTTAATGAAGTTGTTTTGGTGTATAAAGCATGCCACTGCAGTCTCACTGCTCAGTTATCTGCCATTTGGGTGTTAAATCACTTTGTTTATACAGCCCTAACCACACCTCCCCTGGCTGAGACTCGTACCGCCTCCATACACACTTCCTGAAAAAGAATCTACTTTTAGAACTTTCCTTATTGCACACAGGGCCGGATTTTCAATAAGGCTAACGATGGGACAGCAGGCATGAGAGGGGCAGTACAGCTGGCTGGGAGATTAAAGATATCCCTTAACGGCCAGCCCATTCTCATACCTAGGGAGCCAGCTGCTGTGACAGTGTGTGCAGCGTCCCGCCCGCATGAGAAGGAGATGCTTGTTCTCCTTCCCAGAAGACTACTGAGCAGCGGCAACAATCACTGTCATAACCCCCCACACAACCTCCCCTATGCTTGTAAGTGAGGATGAGGCGGCCAAAAGATGACAGCCTGCAAAGAAGGGAGCAGGCAATGCAGCCATCTCTTCCCCTCCTCTATTATGTCTAGCTAGGGGCACTTGCCAGCCACCGGCCTGCCTTAAACGTCACATTTGCACACATTTAATATAAATAAATAAATATATTTATTTTTTTCATTACCAAAAAAAACTTTATTGAGTGCAAAATAGCATTGTACACTATCCAAAATATAGAAACTATTCAAAATTATAGTTCAACAGATGACTGTAGGTAACAGTCCTAAATTGGTAGCAGCTTCTAAAGACACAGTAGTGGGGGAAGGGTGGAGTATATATTTGCTTATTTCTCAGTGTGCACTCAACCTTATCATAATGGCTGCTTTCTTATTTTCTTTCTCCTGAAAAGCTTGTATCATTTAAAATTAGTATATGAAACATGCAATAGAAGGTTCTTCCCACGCATTCTCAGCATTTCAATATGTAGCATGATGAATTTCACAGCTGGTTTAAATCAACCATTATACATATCATTAAACTGGTAAATCATTAAAACAACGTCCACACAACATGTAAACAGTTTTTATGGTTTATCGACTGATATAAAGTTGCTGGATCCAAAATGAAGAAAATTGTGTAATTTCTCCCTTGGTTAATAAATTGGGAACAGTGTAATATCATAATTGAGGGTGGAAGTGTTTCTGATCCACAGAGACATCATTTGAGTCCTATGTTAATTCAATATACTGGTTATTACTTTCATTTATACGAATGGAGCGTAGGCTTTTCTTTTATTTAATGCAATAATTCTTAAACTTTTTGATAGGGACTCACATTCTCCATGTATCATGTTTGTTTGATAGGGATTCATATTACGTGAATGACATTGGCTTGGGGACCCAATTGAAAAATTCGATGACCCATTTTTTCAATATAATCTAGTATATATCAATAGGAATTCTGAAAAACATCTTTATTCTATTAGTCTCTATGTGAACATGATATCCATCGCTGGTAGGATCACTGAATTGCATCAATTTATTGAGGGTGGCTGCCTGAGCACTATTAAACATGATCTATTTGTATCACCTTTTGAGGACGCGTTAAAATGGCTAGGAGATCAAATTTTGGGCTCTGGATCAGAAGTTAAGAACCATCCCATTGATAATATTTAAATGAACAAATTTAAAGATTTGACTATTATTGGTTTGAATGGCTAAAAGAAATATAGTTAGCGTGTCAAAATGTTTTCTTTTGGTAATTATTTTTTTACCATCGTTCTTGTGCAAAAATACATACAGAAATAGTGCGTAGCAAAAAGTATCACATTTGTAACAGGGTTATCAGTATATGATTGAAACAAAATGTCAGTCATTAAAACAGATTCTTAAGAACTGTAGCCTTTTGCTATTAAGAATTATAGTGACATGTTACACAGCTAGAGTAACAATGCTACTGTGAGTGTCGACATCCTTCAAGTAACAGATAATGTTCTGCTGGGGTCAGTCTCATTTTCTGTCTATACTTCAATTCGTGACCCCTTACAGTCAGAGGGATCCTTTAGGTACTTGAAATATTGGCAGTTGTGGTTTGACTGCGTTTGATGCCACCACCTGTGTCTTATCCCTAATCAAAGTGACAACAGAGAAAGAGTACAAAGATCACTCATCCAGATTACTATTTAAAAAATGAACCTTAGTAAAAAAAAAAAAAAAATGATACCTTTATAAGACCCAGCAGTATGCATTTTCATTAAATAAAACAGATCAATATGGAATTCTACCCACCCTGCAGAGAGGTCTATTTGGATAACTCATCTGTGTGATGTTTAATGGCAATACGGGTACCCAACCACTTTGGATACTTGTAAATAGAACCCCTTATGACAATTGCACATTTCTTCTAAGACAAACACAAATCTGTGTTTTATATACCGAAAGCACTGCCTGTCTTTACCCTTATTCATCTAATTCAAATATATGATTTCTTTCAACCCTTAAATCTATGTGTGTTTAATGCACAAACAAAGATGACCCCATTAGGAATCGGTGCATAATGTTATTGTTTATTTACAAATGCGGAATGAAGAACTTGCGTAATACTATGTTAAATCCAATTTTGTACTAATTTGAACTAATCTTAAAATACAATGTATTTTATAAAAACAAAATACAGAACACACGTTGAGTATTCATTTTGATATGTTTGGACACATACTGTAAAGGCTGATTTTTGGAACCAAAGACTTTGCCTGTTGACTGCATTTCACACACTGTTCGGCCGAATGATTGACACCCCGTCTTTTATAATATGTTCACCTCCCCCATAATGCTCTGCAAGTCATTAAGCTGACTAGTTTTCAACATAAATGTCGATCATAACAGCTGTAATGACAAAGGTCTGCTATCAGTGGCATAAACTGGAGATATATGAGAAAGTGGTGTTTTATATTAAGCAAGAGCTGGTGTGTGAATGGCCCAGAAAGGAAATATTACTTTGCAAGTAATGACCTTTCTAGCATATAACCTTTACAGTTGGATTCGGTTTATCAGAAGTCAGCACATGTTAAGAGAAATCTGAAATTGAAAACTGAGCATCCAAATAGATTTATAATGCCAGGCTATTAAACAAAATCTGTCCAAAGCAAAGCACACTAAGCTATTTTACTATTGTGGTAGTGCCATGTAGTATGGGAGCCTTATTTGGCCTTTAGCAGAACATTTTCTAGTGTCCTGATCTACCTTATTGTTAGAGGGGGTGAAGTGATATTTGCTAATCAATGTGTAGCCTAACTTTACCCCAAACAGCATCTATTTCTAATTCCCACTATAGAAAACAGACTGCATTTATGATGTCACTAGCATATGCTAGTTTATTGCTATGTACCTATAAACATAAGATACACGGCAATGCTGCAATGCTTAAGTTCACAGTCATTTCTGGAAATGCTTCCACAGGGTTTGCTAATCTCCTGATTGGGAATCGAAGACGACCAGGGAGTGATGCTTAGCTTTCACAGATAAGGATACACTGTCTGGACTGAGGCAGCTATGTTATGCCAAGGATAACCTCTTCCTCCCCTAATAACTAGAGTTAGGGGAACATCCTCAGGTCTGACCCAGATATGTGCATAATCGATACGTACTGTCTGCTTGGACAGATAGGCTTTTTATGTTTTAGATATTTTCTTTCAAAGCCAACATTTTTTCAGGCTTATGTTAAAATAATGTTGGAATAATAAAACTATTGGATCAGAATACGGACATCTTTTAATTCATGAACTATGATACAACAAAGTAATTGAGTTTTAGAATTACGTACTTTTAAAATGGGAGTCCTCAGGCAGAGTAGAGTCTGTTGTTGTTGTTATCTTATCATGAATAAAGACATCTTCATTTGAGTTACTCAAAGTAAGGCTTATCATTTGGTCTCCTTCATCTGTGGTTGCTGAATCTAGATTTGGTTGTTCGGTATCAAGTCCATCCTGTGTTGGTACTTTGGAGGGTTCACCATTTTCATTATTTATTGCTGTAAACATGCTCCCTTCGCAACTATCAGACTTTTCTTTTCCAACAAATGTGTTATACTCAACACTGCACTCTTTTTTGACAGTACATTCGGGAGAGCTGCAGTGACTCAGACTATCAGGACTATGAGTTGTGGTTTGTGGAATGCAGTCTGACTGTACGATCCCGGCAAACTTCGACCCTTGACTGGCTGCATCTTCAATCTACAATATAAAAATACATGTTAAAAAACGGGAGGAAAGGAAAGTAGATCACAGAAGTTAAACTAATATAATCCCAAATGGACAACATCAAGTGGATCATAACCAATTTTGTTATCATGATAGAAGAAAGTCATATCTTAATGGAATGTTCTGTTAGCCCATGATAGCTTAATGGAATGTTCTACTAGAGAGTGATAGCTTAATGGAATGTTCTATTAGCCAGTGATAGTTTAATTGAATGTTCTCTTAGCCAGTGATAGTTTAATGGAATGTTCTGTTAGCCCATGATAGCTTAATGGAATGTTCTATTAGCCAGTGATAGTTTAATGGAATGTTCTATTAGCCATTGATTGTGTAATGGAATGTTCTGTTAGCCCATGATAGCTTAATGGAATGCTCTGTTAGCCTGGGGTAGCTTAATAGAATGTTTTTTAGCCGGTGGCCTTTGAAGAAAGTAAGTGTGTCACTCCCGATGGAATAGTTTGATGAGCATATTGAAAATACTAGGCATCATTCCCCAACTCCTACACAAATTTAAACCTACCATAAACATTGTCAATGAGATATGCCTACAATAAACCATGAATCAGCATATACTGATTTAGTGCAGTTCGATACAATAATTACCATTCCAACATGTTGCAATGACCCGCCAGTAACAATTGGATGAATGAGACATACGTTGTTTAGACACCATTATTTGGTCACACAAACTGAATAAAAAATCACATTGTTACTACTAAAGGAATGAGGGAGGCCAACATCCACTTTAGGATTAAACCTTGGACAGATGTGCAGGATGCATGCCAAATAGATCTGCCAAGTTTGCAAATCCCTTCGGTACTTAAGGAGCAGAGGTACAATAGTATTGCTGTAACTAAAGTGTCATAACTAAGGAGTGACCGTCTATGAAGATAGTAAGAACCAGCACACACCTAAAATGAGTTTCTGCACAGGGTGTAAATGGACCCAGGTTCAATCCAAAAAAACTCAGCAATACAAATAAAAAAAATTATATCCATATATTGAGCACCAATTTTTCTGTGATTCAAATTTCATTTTATTTTGTGCAAAATAGCATTATGGACGTTGCTTGTTTAAACATTTTGAGGCACAAACTGTGGAAAATGAGTGAATAAACCTTTCCCTCTGCATAATTAGAAAATTCAACCAAAACACTAGTATTTCAAGCCAAAATGTGGCATGAATAATACATACCCCTTCATAACCTTGTAAAGTGCTAAGTTGGCGCAATATAAATTACAATAATATTAAAATAATATCAAACCAGGGGGCTCTGTGTCAAAACCAGTTTGTATACTAATAGCAGGTATACTCCTGTAAAATGAAGCTTTGAGCCCAATTGCCATTCAGTTAGAGAATGATCCTGTTTTTTTTTTTTTTACTATAGTCCTGTTTAATTTGAGATGCACAGTGGGGAAAAAAATACACAAATGAAGGATACAAGCTGGTTCCACGCTGGTTGCAAATAATGTAGAGTACCAAATTTTTTTTTTTACTTGAAAGGTGATCCTTGGTTCATGACTGATTGTGTCATATTACCTAAATAGTAAACACTATGAAACCCATTCTAGCCTTTCTATACACTTTTCTATAGACTACCATTGGCTCTGGCAACCAAGATCACGAGTTCATGGTTGGTACAAAAAGTATGTATTTTTTGCATCTCATCCTAGATGAGTTAATGGCATCACTATATGCCAGGCTGTCAAGTGTGCTAAATTATAGAATATACATTTATTAGATGAAAATGCTATAACTCCCTTGAAATTAAGCACTGTTTTAACACCAATTAAATTATTTGCTATGTGTAGCTAGTTCTTTAAGGTTGATAAATCTTGTTAATAAGCACCACTATATAGTCTTGCTTTATTACTTGTTTATTCTATAAACGATTTTTTTTTAATTGTTTCCCAAAAGCTCTAATTTACATAACATATAAATATCACAACAATTTCTTCTTGTGTATAAAATCATTCTGTAACATATACAGTGGTACCTCGGTTTACGAATTGAATGCGTTTTTTTCGTATTGCGAAAAATTCATAAACCGAAATGTGGTTTCCCATAGGAATGCATTGAAAACAAATGAATCCGTTCCGGAGGTCAGAAAAAAGTCAAAATGAGCTGGCATGGGAGCCAACCCACAATGCAGAACACACAATAAAAGGCATGCAAACGACAAAGCTAAGCTCCCTACCTTTCCACAGCTTGAGAAATGCACCAAAAAGTCCCAAAACTAAAAATTCCAAAACGGCTCCAAAACTTGATGTAAAAAACGCTCCAACACCGCCAACATCTCCATGTGCTACCCATAGGCTGCAGCATGCACGGGGGCAGCGCTATTATGCTCCCAGGCGCAATGCATCCTGGGTAAACTTGCTTTGTATTGCAAATTCTTTTTGTAAACCGAGGCATTATTTTTCATGGATTTTCATTTGTAAACCGATAATTATGTTAACCAATTATGTTAACCGATAATTATGTTAATTATGTTAACCAACTTGTATAAGGTGAAATACATGGTGCTCCTAAAACAATAATTAATATGAAAGAGAAAAAAAGAAAAAAAAAATATCTGCACAAATTCTCCAAGGTTATTCCACTACAAATATAATAAATATAACCCCAGAAAACAACTATGAGGAGCGTGTGCTTAACAGTTTAAAACAACCGTGTATACTTAACACAAGATAAAATGTGTCTTTATCAGAGAAGAATGGGCGGTGTGTCCTTAATAAGCTCGTTTGAGCACTGTCCTCATCTACCTATTGTTCCTGAATCATTTTGTAAAAGTCTAATTCATTGTTTAATCTTCCCCCATTCAGAATATTGTAAAGTGCTGCAGAATAAGTTGGTGATATATAAATACCAATAATAATAATAATTGTACATAACTAATGGCGTAATAAGGCCAAGTAAATGGAAAGAAACCACAATCCAAGAGCCAGGTGAGTATAACTTTCTGTGTCTTAAAAGGCTGGTTGTAAAGCTCATGCGCCACCTGGCTAATTTGTGAAACTCCGCCTCTACTCCGCAATGTCTGAAACACAATAAAGTTGTACTTAACTGGCTCCCGGCTTGTGGTTTCTCTTCATTTACTTGGCCTTATTAGGATGTTATTCGGACAGTACTTTATATATAATTAAGGACACACAGCTCTGGCTGCTCAATTTGCTCTTGTCCTTTACTGAATTATATTTATTAATATTTTATTGTGTTTTTAAATTTTTTTTTAAAAAATTCTTATTAATAAATATTCCAACGGGGCGGAGCCGAACAGCCAAGCTGAACAGACGTGCCGAGACCCAGCTCCTGAACCCAATCGTACTTTTATGGGGAAAAACTCACGAATCTCGGCACGTCCAACTCTAGAATAGCTCCTGACAAGCGGAGGGCACCCAGGCGCACAACCCGATACCTCAAGCGAGCAGTTCGACCGCCGGGTACCCAGATCCAGCTATTGAGGCCTGCTGACACACCAACATGCGGCACACTCCCATGGGCAGCGCGGGAGAGACGGCCGCTCTCTCGCGACTCTCACACCCAGCAGAGGTACCACAGAGCTCACGTTCCCCCCCCTATGGACCGGCGGGGGTCATCCCGGTCCGTGCCACTCAGGGCCACAAACTCCTTCAAGCTCCTGCGGGCGCACGCAACCCGCAATCGGTTTCCAAAATGGCGGACGCCGACCGAGTTCAGGGGCCCACACTCACCCAGCCTCTGCAAGTGAGACCTACAAGCGGGACACCCCACGAGGCCGGTATAAAAGCAGCCTTTGACCACTTCTGGGAGCGACTATGGGCCACTTTGGCGCAGACCCGAACAGCCAAAACGGCCTCCCGCAAGCCAATCACCCCTCCGGCGCATAAACCAGCACCGACAAGCATCATAGAGCTACTAACCGGGACTAAGCGAGAAAGAAGAGAGACGGCTACCCCCCGACTATTATGCCGCAGACCACGCATCGGAAACTGCCTACCTGGGTCCCGACACAAGCGGAGAACCCACAAGCGGAACCCACAGCTGCTCAAGCACAAGAGAAACAAACGGGGGACTTCTGCGTGGCTCTCAACCAACAGAGTCAAGATGGACACACAGCGCATTGCCCGCCAACAAACCAGCAAAGCTGCTACAAACGCCCTGAGGGGCTCTGACCCTCTGCTCGGAGGAAACACCCGGACATCTACTCGCAGGTCAGCATGGGGAGAGGCGAAGCAGACACGTCGCCGAGAACATAGGCTCACCACCCAAGGTACCCATGAAAAACTGGGGAGTTGTAGCGGAGCCTCCCTGATTCCCAGCGGTGCCGAAGTCTTACTGAGCTGGGATTGCGGAATCGGCTGAAGCCTTGGTCAGAGGCGCTGAGCCTACCTATTGCTCAACTGACTCACGAAGCTGTTTTACATTATACTAGTTTATCTTTGTATAGGCATTACTAAATCTTATAAAATGCTAAAGTTATGTTTTACCATATGAAACACTTAGGAGTATACTTTAGTTAACCACTTAAACTAACCTCTCACCTATGCCGCACACCTGTCACTCTAAACGTAACTTATTTGCACATGCTCAAACAGCCTAGCACAAACACTACAGTTCACTACTGATCTAATGCTTGTTATTCTATACACACATATAGTGCAAGATCACTCTATGTTAAGTAGACTAATGCTAAAGCGACAAATGTTAAAGCGACAAATGTTAAAGCGACGAATGTTATAGCGACAAAGGTTAAAGCAACAAATGTTATAGCGACAAAGGTTAAAGCGACAAATGTTATAGCGACAAATGTTATAGCGACAAAGGTTAAAGCGACAAAGGTTAAAGCGACAAAGGTTAAAGCGACAAATGTTAAAGCGAAACGTTCACTACAGTAACCAAGCCTGTATCTTTACGATGTTCACACGATGATTTAAAACACAAAAAATATGGCGATCTTTCTTTGGAGGGCACTGCATACCTTCTTGTTATTGTTAATCTATGTTACCCCACAATGCCTCCTTTTTTCTATTCTGTATCCCATAACGTATATGCCATAATAAAAGAAAGATTTACAAAAAAAAAAAAAAAATATTCCAACATCGATCAAAATTGAGTCCTTAGTCACACTCACTCTGATTTTTGTTCTTCTTTTTTACATGTACTCATGAACATTCTGATTTAATGGAAACAAATTGATCATTTTATCTTGAGACAAGTATACAGGTTTATGTTATACTATTAAGTGCAACCTCTTCATTGTTGTTTTTTGGTCATTCTCTAATATTTATTTTTTGCCATTCGCAAGATGATAAAGTGACTCCCATGAACGCACACTGATTAAACTAGGTATCGCTAACTCCATCATACTTGGCAGAGAATATGAAAAAAGTCCTCTCAGCCAAATCATGTGTTAGATTCAATAGTGTGATGAAAGGGACAAAGATAGACAGGAAGGTTTATTCATTATTGTTCAAATGCTTATTGCAAACTTCGGACATTGTTCTTAAGACCTACACATGTGCTGACTGGAACTTTTCCAAATTCAGGACTATCCTGCTGAAACAGGGACTAATGGCAATACAGAAACAGCGCACACAACGATTATAATATTGTCTCCCACAGTTTAAAAACCTATATGACATAAAAAATAAATATCATAGTGCAGTATATATGTAAAAAAAATAGATCGGGGAAGGGGTGTTGGAAAAACTCAAAATCTTTAGAACCTATAAGTTAGCTCTAAACTGTGGAGGCTTCAAACAGAATCCTTCAGGTTAGTATAGGTCCCAGAAAGAGAACCTGGCACATTAGGGATGAAAATGGGCAAAAAAATTGGTTTGGTTTGGCACTTCCCAAATTCGTGACTTCAGCAATTATGGTTAGGGGTAGGGTTAGAGTTGGGGTTAGGTTAGGGGTAGGATTAGGGTTAGGCTTAGGGACAGTGTTAGGGGTAGGGTTAGGGTTAAGGTTAGATTCCTGTCATCATTCCCTTAATTTTCCCTCCCTCTCCTGTTTTGCGACTTTTCAGAAATCCGAAGCACTTCGGCACTTCCGAAATTTGCCACTTCGGCAATTTTGTTCGGTTCGGCTCGCACTTGCGAAATGTCCGAATTGCCGAAATTAATCCGAATTTAAATTCAGGCTGAAATGAATTGCACATGTCTATGGCATATCCTTTGAGCACGTCTACGCAGTATAGCATTATAAGGAGTCATGGTGTCCCATATCTGGAGTGCCATCTCTGTTTGCTAACAGTTCTCCAAAAATCTGAGGGATTGCAGATATAGGTTCTTGGCAAATTAATCACTACAATAATATATAGTTGCTATGGTGCTTGGAGTGTCCCTGCTAGCTTTTATGGCAGATGTTTTTGATAACTTTATGGTGATCGCTATGCACTATGGAAGCTGTAGTTCCATAACAGCTAGGGATCTACCTTCGGCCATCCTTAAATTCTTGATCAAGCTAGGCCAAACTTTAAACAGTTTATACAAGTAAAACACACGCTATATTTATGCAGTGAAATGTCAAACCTGCCACAGGCAACTTAACATTTAATGCAGAAATACTTTTTAAATAATTAAACCCAACACATATTTTTATCTGTATTGTGCTAACACAGATATTTTGAAAGTTGTAAAAAAAAAATATGTTTAATTGAAATGTATTAGTTTTAAATCACATTCAGTTTCAAATCACATTCCAATTATGTTACAGCTCTGGTGTGTTACAAAAACTGAAAATAATAAATATGCTTAACAAAACTTGCTCTCCCCTCACCAACCCCTTCGTAACCAGCAAAATCTTTACCTAGGCATAGTATTATTTTGCAGTACTTTTCATTCAACCAGGAGAGAAACCCTGCAGATTCATCAGTGCTAAGAATATGTGGAACTGTGACCCTGTCAAGAAATACACTAGGAGCCTGTGAGGTTCATTCTGTAAAGTGCCATTAAATAGCAGCATGGGATCATGAGTTAGGCCGTGTTGTAATGGCCTGTGAATCACATAGTCAACTTATGCTCTTTGGAATTTCTGGGAATCAGAATTCACATAAATGCCAGCAGATTCCTTTAAAAAAAAAAAATTAGTAAGGGGGGTGGGGTGTGATGGAAAGATGTGTTTCAGTAGAGCTCCTCTCCTATACTGGATTTAAACAAAATTATTTGCCCTATTAAGCAAGATTTCAACTGAATCCAGCTACTTACCTACGTCTAGACCTAGCTGAGCTTCACCGAAGGGTTCAATGAATCGACAAGGGCTTGTCTGCGGCACGTCTTAAATCATGCGGCCTAGATTGCACCGGGCGGGGGAGGCGGCCCATCCTCCGAGCCAGAGGTGCCCATCAGCACTCAGCACTGGGCGGGAACCCTGTTACTGGGCGGGAACCCCCTCCCCCCCACATGGTCCCCGACAACACAGAGGAAACGCACAACATATTGTCCAGGCTGGACCACACTTTTGATGATTTCTGGCGCAAGTTGGAAAGCAAGATGCAGCAACCGGTCCCAAAGCAGCCGTGTTGTCACTCATCTCACAGGCAAAGCCTTACTCCGCAACAGAAGCTGGCTACACCGGCAGTGAGAGGAGCCCAAACATGGAGGTAGAGCGGGAAGTGCTCCTCACTCATGCAAACAGCGGCATTAAAGCGGGAACTGTCGAGATCCTGAAACTGGGACTCTCAACCTGTCAGGGGACCTTGTGGAAGACTTACTCATGAAGACTGTCTCCCTGACAAGGCCTTCCAGGTCACAGCTGGGCATGGCTCTACGCATCTCTTTGCTGCTCCCGCAGCCTCTGCCTGGGCCCACACACCTGATAACTGCTGCGCCGGCAGGTGGCTATGACAAGCCCCAGAGAGGCATCGGTTGAGCATACATGGGACTCCTGCCGTATGGCACTGCTTCCCCCTCTGATGCATAGTTTTACTTCCCTATGAGCAGATGTATGACTTTGCTTGTCTTGATGTTTATGTAGTTTTCTTTTCTCCTTTAGTTATTTTGTCTATCAGCATCACTTCTCACCTGGGGGACTTCTTAGGTGTTCAAAAGATTTACATTTATATCATCTTAATTTTGGAAATTTCCCTGAATGGCAATCTACACGGAATTGGGGTTTAGTCCTAAATTTGGATGCTAGTTATTATGCATTTTATCTTTCAAAACAATGTTATCCTTATTTTTAAATTCTAAACAATATACATGAGTGAAGAGGTTAACGTGCACCACATCAGATGTGCTTACTTTTATTTTTCATTGTATATAAATGACTTCAGCAAGCACATGGAATTACTCTGGACACATCAGTTAGTATATAAATGACTGAAATACAACTATAATCACTATATTTTTTTTGTGATGACCATGATTTAGTTGTTATCTGGTCCCTTTCATAATATGAGATTACATCATCACAACTAAATCATATACTGACCACTATATTGCCCAATCACCATTCTTTACTCTGATCCTTACAGGTCACCAAATGATTTAGGAAACAAAACACTCAGTATTTGAAAAAAATCTAGCTAAGATTTTTTAAATGTATAATTGGCTATTAGAAAGAAAAATAAATGTTCAAAAAATACCAAAGAAAAGTTAAAAGTAAAAAAAAAAAAAAATCCTAACAAAAAGAGCGCGTTGCTGCTCACATGAACTTAGTATGTGCTTGGCTACATTTTCATAATTAAACTTCATTTAACTATTTCTATGCTGTACTGTATTCTTTACAAGTTGGAGTGCGGGAGCTTTTGTTGTATTGGCAGTTTGCGTACCTAGACCTGGCTGCGATAGTGTATCAATGTGTCTGGAATGAGAATTGGCATCTAGCCTAAGTACCATGTCTGCAGCCTAAATGGCCCACACCCATCAATGACTATTATGTACTATATGGTGATTGTATTGTGAAGATTTTTTTTTTTTTTTTAAAGCCGGCTGAAGTCCTATACCTTGTGATTGGTTGATTCCTGCCATGAATGTATGCAAGGTGTGTGCATACCGTCCAACAGGTGTGTGTTGTTATGCAGTGGTATTCTTGGACAGTCTTGTCAGTAAATGTGACTATGGGTGAAAGGCATCACACTTTTTATTGGTATTTAACAGGTTTGAAGCCTGGGCACCAATAACGTCAGTTTTGTGAATAGCTGGTGTTGAATCTTTTTGACGGTCTGACATACTGGTACTCTACTCTTATGCCGAATGTCAAGCATAAAGTATATACATTATTCAAACTTTACAGTTTAAAGTATGTTCAAGTTTTCAAGTTTTTCTGCCACTACTACTTAATCATAGACGTGGTGGTTCCTTCAGTTACTTGGAATTCCTTCCTTACTGGATAATGATTTGGATGAAGTAAAGCAATCACTTAACAACATTTTAAAGCTGTATAATTGGAACAGAGACAGTCTGACTCTGGAGATCATTTTACTTCAATATGTGATTTTCTCAAATACCAACACATTTTCGAAGTTGGAAACCTTTATAAGTATAGTTTCAACTTTCTTCATACGTAAAAAGAATTTCGTAATCAATCTGTTCTAAAATAGTGTCACGGTTTAAAGAGATGCTACACACATTTAAACAGATTGGTAAATGGCCCCATTTCTTCCTTGGTTCTACTTTTTTGGATGGTCCACTGCTCACACTCTTTTGAAAGTACTTTAAAATATGTAATAGGTGGTCCTGTGTGACATTCACCATAACGTCAGTGTGACGAGTGTTCCAGATTGTTCTGGGATGTCACGTTTTTGTTTGTTCCCTGATATTGTAAGCTCCTTACCTACTTTGTTCCTGGTTTAACTGCCTTACCATGAGTTCATGTAATTTACCATCATTGTTTGTTTGTTTTCTTTATCATTAAAATCTGTATAAATAATGAATTTTCAAAAAGGAAAAGATTAAAAATTTCTGCTGTGACCATGAATTGCCCATCAGGGAGCTGATCATACGCCAAAAAAAACAATTCCAGCAGAATTTTTTGGGAACAAAATGTTCGGTAGCTTAGCAGACGAAAAAAAAAAAAAGGCAAGCTTTTTTTTTATGTCTAGGGAGAAACATGTGGATACACAAATAAACACATTGTATACATAATACATAGTTTAAATTAGAAAATCTGATCTGCAAGAGACAGTATATTTCAAGTTTTTATTTCAAGTGTGCCTTAGATACAATGTTCCAATTTTTACATAGTAGCACGTAGTGTGCTTTTTCTTTCTTTGTACTTTATAACGGAACCTTGTTGGCGATTTTGTATTTTCTAGGTTAAGAAGATATTGTACTTTCTGTATTTTTTAATAAACAAATATTTAAAAAAAACAACTATGTACTATATTCACTCAGCTGCTTGTAACATACACAGATCAGCCCCAACATTAAAACCACTGACAGGTGAAATAAATAACATTGATTATATTGTAACAATGGTAAGCGGTGGGTGATATTAGGCAGCAAGTAAACAGTCAGCTCTTAAACTTCATGTTTTGGAATCAGGAAAAATGGGCTAACGAAAAGATCGAAGTGACTTTGACAAGTGCCAAGTAGTGATTGCCAGACAACTGGGTCAGAGCATCTCCAAAACGGCAAGTCTTGTGGGGTGTTCCCGGTATGGATGGATACCAGGTGAACCTGTGTCAGGACCATGGGCACCCAAGGCTCATTGATGTATGTGAGGAGTGAAGCTAGTCTATCTGGTACAACAACACACAGAACTACTGTAGCTCAAATTGCTGAAAAACGTATCGCTGACCATGTTAGAAAGGTTCCAGGACACACAGTGCATTGCAGTTTGCTGCACATGGGGCTGCATAGCCGCTCATGATGACCCCTTACCTTGTGGAGTCAATGCATCAGAGCTCTTTTGGCAGCACAAGGGGGACCTACACAATATTAGGAACATAGTTTCAATGTTGTGGCTGATCAGTGTATAAACAATAAGAGAACCCTAAGGGTCATGAAGGCAGGAATTTGAGAATTGTGACAGCCTTTTTGCATTTCCTTCAAACACAGTAAGTGTAGTGAGCATTTTGTTACACTACAAACATATGAAGTCCCAGGGGTGCTTAAAAAAAAAAAAGATTAGCAAGCAATTGCTTTTGGGGAAAAGAAAGAAAACAAAAGAATGCAATTTTTCATTATGATTAATTACTGCGTATATGTATGCTTAAAATGTTTCCCTTAATTTATTTTGCACTGTGTAGTTTTCTGTTATTAGAATATATGCCCCATCTTAATTTTATTTGCCATATGCCAGCTTTACGTTTGAAAGTTATGATGGATTTAAAGTTTGACATTTTAAAAAATCATCCGAAAGGTTGAAATTGAATTTATTTGTTTTTATTATTATAACAGGACATTTGGTATTATATACACCCTTATATATAGTGCGACTCTTCCACCAGCCCAAGCCTTTAGTAACAGCCGTTGTTGGTTCTACTTTTTGACAGATTGACAGATCTATTAATGTATGTCAATACTCCATTTACAATTTCGCCTTTCTTTCCTTCTTGTGTAGACTCACCCTTCCTGACCATAAAGTGGACCTTTTCTGTGACATTTAAAAAAAACCTTTATGCTAATCATTATTGCATGCATTGCTGTGTTAACATGGTTTTAGATGGTTTAGGAGGTACTTAAGATACTTTCGTAACTTGTTTTTCCTATTTGGTGATCAGCATATTTTAAAAACAGAGAGATAACAAGTCAATTCTTCACAGGATATCAACAGCATGAATCCCAATAATACTGATTGTGGACTTCAAAGTTTTACTTACAATCTAGCCAGCTAAACTAGAATAAGCAACCGATTAAAAGAATATGGTAGCCCTCCCCATCAGAACATATTGTGGGTGTTTGAAAGGGGAGTCTTAAGAAATAGTTGCATCTGTTTTGCATGTAGCCAAGTTTAGTTGGGAGAAAAGATTGAGAAGAGTTATTTAACGTAAAACAATTTCACAAGTAGACCTGTGCCTAGGTTCCACCACTCCAGCTGAAGGCTTTGGGTTTACCCTGAAACACCTTGCCACCTCTCATTACTCTCTTCCAACACTGGATCCTCAAGTGATCTGTCTCCTGCACAATCGTTTCTCCACCATATTAGCAAACGTTTCTATGGGCTTGCCACGTCTGCTTCAACCAACACACACTTACATATAAGTAGTTTTGTTCTTATAGAACCAATCGAACAACAACTTTTTGATCAGGATGATGTTGGGTATACAGGGATTCTGCATAAAAACCACGGGTCATCTCATGATACATAATGTGACAGAGTCTGGCGCCTGGATGTATACTGTGCCTGAAGTGATTGCACAAAATATTTAAGTAACTTGACTTGTCAAATTTCTTTTATTTGGATGGTTACAATTTCTGATTTAACTGTACTGAGTGGAATAACAAAATATTGTCTACACATGCGGAACTTGGCACTGCAGTTGATTGTGAACTACTTTTCCTACAATGGCTGTAGTCTACAAACAACAGAAATGCAAAACATTCTAACTTTTCCTACCAGAGCAAAACAGTGCCAAACACTCCTATCTAGGGACAAACTTAGGTTATTTGGCACCTAAGGCAAATCTACATGTTGGCTCCCTCCTGGAATTGTCTCTTACATTGCATTGTGTCTTATATGCCTCCCTTATGTTTTGGACGCAACTTTTGTCTGTAACCCTTTCTGGTGCCTTTTCCCCCTCTGTTCCTTTTACCTCTTTTTATGCTCTTAGCACCCTTATTGTTTATTACTATTTTTGTGTTCCAATCCCCCTTTTGCATCTAAACCCCAATTTTGTGTATCTTACACCCCCCCCCACCTTGTGTCTTATACCCCTAGTGTCTTTATTCCTCCCTTCTGTCTCTGATGCCTCCCTTAAATCTAATTGCTCCATTTTGTGTCTCTTATTCCCCTTAGTGTCTCTAATGCTTCAGTGCGTCTCTACCCATTTTGTTTCTCTTTCTCCCCTTTCTATATCTTACCCTCATTTTGTGTTTGTCTCTTCCTTGAGTCTTTTATGCACCCCTCAGGGCACCCTTTTCTGTTTCATATATCCCCTGTTGTCTCAGACTACTTTTCCTCTTTCCTCTATGCCTCCCTCGTCTCTCAAACCCCTACTATGTCTCCTAACCTCCCCATTGTGGCTCTAAATCTCTGTGTATTTCCTATCCCCTTCTTGTGTCTCCTACTCCCCCACCTTCTTCTTAATTCTGTAATGTGGCCATGTGGACCCCAATACCCAGACTAAGAAAGAAGCTATTGGTGCGCTGTGAGCATAATTTTGTTACCCCCTCTCCTCTACCATGTTCTGCAAGGCCACACTACAGAGAGTGACTGTCACCCCCCCCCCCCCCCCCAGTTATACCACACCCCTACCAAAATGCTGTGTCTCATTCTTATAACATTATAATTTTTATTTGTTTTTAAAACTGGCTGCTCATAAGACTATCCAAAATTAATCTCAAAAACAACATGAAACTGCCAAATAATCGTGGTCAAGGTTGGAGAGGAGATTGCCCCTTAAAACCAACTTATTACAGTGGAAATAAACAAATAGATTTCATTACTAGAGAATAAAAAAAAGAGAAAAAAACTGAGTAGCTGATAGCTAGGAGTTCCCATAAACAATGTCACTCTAGGCACAATCTAGCATCCGGCATTTTTGAATAATAGTGCTGTAAAGGAAATGCAAAATCAATTGAAAAAAAATATTTATTTAAAGCTTAATCAGAAACCGCTCCATATTAGACACGTAACTAACTGACCTTTTGATTTCTTTCAATATTCATAAACTAGTCCCTTTGCACATATTGGGGTGCGAATTAGCCCGTGGGGACATTCTCTCAGAGCAGTTTACTACATTGCTTTCAACATTCTAATCCTCAATTTGGCAAATGATTAGGCCCTGTTATCGTATACCCATTTTACTTGGCAGAATTTTCATTCTCTTTTTAGGTCTGATCCAATTTTCCTTCGTTTTCATAGCAAGCCAAGGCAAAAAAATAGAAATAAAAATAAAACACAGCTTGGTTTAAATTTCATATTTATTCAGCACAAGGAACAAAACTGCTACGGTGATTTTATCTCTGCCATATTTGGCTGTCAAAATTAAAAACATGTTCATTCTATTTTTAAACACCTGGTATATTCACAGTTCATTTTCTAATTGGCTTTGATTTAGTGATAAATTAATACATTTCACACTGTTTGAGTTTCAAAATGCTAGAATAAAATTAAATATGATAAGAAGCTGCATCATGCAACGTGATACCACTTGTGTATTAGCAATGGCAGCTTTGGATTGAAAACATTACTAATAATGTCTTTGAAACAGAGTATTTATTATGAAAGCCAAGTGTGCAACGTATGACTCCCGACATTTCAAACCGACAAAGAGGGACTCTTTAAATTTAGGGTGTCAGTGAGGGTGTGGCCAGGGGAGGGGCTCTTCTGATATATTATAGGTGACTAGAAAAAGACACATTTTAGTGAGTATTATTGCTGTGGAGCTCTGTTATACACGCGAACAATATAGAGCTGATAAAAAATCTGGACATTAGGATAGAATGAGGGACAGATGGATTAGGATATAAAATAGTGACTGCCCATCTTAAATAGGAACACTTGGGAGGTATGGCACTATGATTACCCATAATAGCTATTGGGATGGGTTTCCTCCTGATACCTCTGCCTTGGGTACCAAAGCAGTGCTAATATTTAATTGTTATGTACCCTGGGGAATCTGGTATTTGTTTTAATGTGGGTTTTTTATTTCTATCCTATTTTTTTCTGTTTTCCCCTCTCTTCACATTTCTTCTTATTTTTGATTTGTTTCTTTTTATCTCTTTTCATTTATTCGACAAATGTATTGATGTTTTCTTTTCTTGTATCGCATACTAATAAGGGAGATAATAGACCCCACTTTATAGAAAGTCAATCATTGTTTTTTCTTGTGTGCATTTAATTTATTTGTAGAATGAGGATACATAATTCTCACTACGAAGCTTTTGTATGATCCCTTTGTGTATAATTTGTAAAAATCACTCAATATAAATAAAATAAATATATATATATATACATCTCACTTATTGTCTACCAAGTGTTTGGTTTTGGGATACATAATTCATAATATGCTTGCACATGTTGAACTTGCTTAGGATGATCAAATGTCCACTATATGTGGACAGCTAAAGTT
This sequence comes from Pelobates fuscus, assembly GCF_036172605.1. Taxonomy (NCBI): domain Eukaryota; kingdom Metazoa; phylum Chordata; class Amphibia; order Anura; family Pelobatidae; genus Pelobates; species Pelobates fuscus. The sequence goes on along the minus strand of NC_086320.1, from coordinate 315,015,875 downwards.
AAACACCTCTCTGGTAACAGAATACATTCTCTAGAGTGTCCAAACGTATGAAAGGCACAAAACAAAGGCATGGTAAATACGCACGTTCTTTTTACTGTATACTAGATATACACAGAGACAAGTTCCATGAGAGCACCATATAAGAGTGCATTAGTTCTGCTTTCTGTTAACTTTTACTGCTAGTATGAGAACCACCTTCATATCAATAGGGACATGGAGATATATTAGCAATTTACTGTTCAGTGGTGCCCCACAAGGTGCCAACAAGATGGTTGCCATTCTTGAAGGGAATTATTTCTTTTAAGATGAACCTTGAGCAGAAACACTGGATGCCATTCCTCGCACAAAAGGACTACACCACACATTTTCGGGGAAAAAAAACACATGCCTCAGTGGGAAAGTGAAACCATAATCTTGGAGACAATGACATAAATTATCTTTTCCAGACTAACCTCTATATTCTTAGAGATGGAATACATGCCTTGGAGGAAGACAGGTCTTAATGACTACAGCGCACTCGCAAGTGATTAAAGTGATGAGGCAAACCTGAAGGACAAATTTGACTGAAATGCTCCACTAACTTCTAAAACCCGTTCTCCAACTACACCACCTAACAGGGCTAAGATGGTTGTCTTAGATGGCTATTACCGCACACACAGTTTGGACAGAGCCCCAATCTCAACTCCTCAGGCTCTTATTATTACCTATCTAGATAAGATGGCAGGCCTATCAGCTTTGAAGGGCTCCTCGACATGTGAGTTACAATCCCACAGACTGTACAGTCAGCAGCATCCATAGAGTAAACAGTGTTTCATATCAATGGGGAAGCCCTTGCTTCCTCCAAGCGTGATCTAGCCCAGACCTTTCCTTCATGCACTGGTATTAACCCAGAAAGCACAAAATAACCACCCTCACAATCAGTGCACCACTGGTATGTTGCTATTATGACCTCCTTTGCCCCCACTCGATGACAAGACAGGCCTTTGACACATAAAATAGTTAGATGAACACTCCACAAACCTAAAGCACTTCAGCTTGCTAGAAATTGATACTTTTATGAATTAACCGTGTTACATGCCTCAGCTGTCAATCAGCCGGACCTGTTACTTCCTAGTTTGTTTATCTCAGTGTGGTTAAACTCAAGAGGCAGATAATTTCATAGATCACCTGCATTGGGAAGTCTGTGATTGGACAACCACAGAACTTCTGGGCTGAGTTATAAGGGATGGCTTGAAAAGGTTTCTGACAAACTGGTTTTAGATATACCCGTAATAAAGAAAAACATACCTACCGGTAATTAAAGGCATGCATGGTTTCCTTGGGGGCATATCTACTACACAGTGAATTGTTTATTATTGATTGCTTTTTGTGGGGGAAGTGGGGGGTTGGACTGTGTAGTGTCCCCTTAACACTATATATATGTTATTTGTTTCATATGTGTAGTTTCCTTATATTTCATTATTGCACCAACTTACTTGTTGGTGGTACTCTACTGTTCTAAACTCCACTTCCATTTCTAATATTCTGCTCAACATTCTTTAATAATTGTTACCTTATTAGGTAATTGTGATGTACAGTTCAATTGTCATGATTCTTCTACCTGTTCACCTACTCAGCAGACAGAAATCATATTTCGAAAATTTGCTCAATAAGCAAATTCTTCTTGTTTTATCTGCACTTACCTCTTTTTCTTTTAGACGCACTGACTTTCGAACATATCTTATTTGTGCGATGTTATCTTGTATTTAATATTTTAACATGTAGTTCAGTAAAGCTTAGCTATTGGTATTGAATCCACGCAATAAACATAAAATTTAAATACATTTTACAAAAATGAAAACTAAGTTAAGTTAGGAATAAAAATAAATAAACAGTGTAGCTTGCCTAACGCAAATCTCTAGAACAATCTCCTTCTTCTGCAGTGATGTCTTCATAAACCTGCAAGATTCCTGTTTTTTTTTGTAGCCAATCCTGGATTCACATTTTTTCCCAGCGAGAAATACTGTGTATATAACTATAGACCTCTGCATGGTAGTGGTTTGTAAGACATACTTTATAGTTTTACACTGACAGCTGTACATTGCAGTGCACACCTGAGTTGTTTCTACACACACTTGATACACTATGACCTTATTTTGTCTACTTTCATTTAGCTGTAACATATACATTAAACAAGCTGGACACATAGCTGGATGGTGTTTTAACCCTCAACAGATTTGGCACTTTTGCAGTTTCAAAGATTGACATATTTAAGTTTATAAGAAGTGGGCACTGGGCAGTAAAATAAAAGAATTGGAACACCACATTGAATTCCATTAATTTTCTTTTAAAATCAGTTTTCATTTTGTTAGTGGTGTAGAAATGATGTCTGAGATGGAGTAACATTCAAGAAAGGTGAACGCACAGGATATGCAAACTAAGAATACTGGGTAATAACATGCAAATGAGAAATGCTTAAAGTAATAATTTTTCGTACCTAGAAGGCTTAACATCTGGTGCAGCAGGATCAGCGTGAGAGTTTGTAATTGCACAAAACCTTAGGAATTAAGATATTATCCGCACGATTATTTGCTATTTATAAGAATTCTTCGTATCAAGAGCTCATTTGCTTGACTCCTGGAAGTCAGCACTAAAACAGCTACAACAATTTTACCAGTTACTATGTGAATGAGGCAAACACAGTTTTAGTCAGTAGCATAGTGAGGTGAAAGACACAAAGGGCTATCTTCAACACAGGACTTCATGCACAACACTTCATAGAGGATCCAGTTGGCTGACCCAACAGATTGAGTTTTTTAATTTCTTCATCACATGCCATGGAAATGTTCCAAATGCATGGAACATGGTTGTACATGGCTATTGCAAGTGATGTGGGTTAACATCAGTATAGAACCGCAGGTATCATGATACAGAGATGATGTCAGTGTGCATCACACACAAACACATGCAAATTGCCAGTTAGCCTCCCTTATTATCACTAGCCAGGCCAAAACCATCTCAGAGATAGAGGGCAGCTCTACAGACAGGTACTTGACGCCATATGCTTTTCTTGCACAGTAAGTAGGAGGATACGGTTCAACGTGATGCCAGGCAGTGAGCATAGGGAGAAGCAAATCCATGTCTGTGGTCGAGCATTAATATATTGTGAATTCTTGCATTAAAACACATTACGAGAAAGCTAGCATCTTGGGGTGAGTGGCAGCAGGGGGCAAACAGAAAAAGTAACAGCAGGAAAGGGGCCTTGGACTACTGCAGGAGTTGGCAAGTTTGTCAGGAAAACAGAATATCGTTCTCTGACCTGAAGATGGTAAAACAGCATAACCGAGAGAGCAATTCAGGGGTCCTTCAGCTGGTAACCAGGAGCATTAAATGTTCCATAAGGGTAATCCCCAAGGGGCATGTTCTCAGCAACAGGATACAACAATATCTGTGCATTGTCTAAAGTTTACATAAAATTTATAAACTGGACCGTGGCAAATACACAGCTACCAGTTGAGCAAGCCAATGCAAAACAAGTTATGAAGTTATCACCATAGGCTTCTAGGTTTGTCAGGAGCAATCCTGCTACATTAATGTTGCAAATGCACATTGTGCTGACCGTGAGAGAAGATAGAAGTGACAGCAATGACAACCATGAGCAGGTCCAGTGATGGCAGGTAAAAAGACCTATGGTTCCAAAGGGCAATTTCAGGGAGATTGTGTTGCATGGTAAGAGTGACTTGCCATGTCGTAGGAAAGGGAAATGGTGACTGAGCTGCAGGAAAAATTTGTCTGTGATACCAGTGTTGGTGGGACTTCATGTATCATCACCAAAAGACTTGTAGGGTGCTTGTACCAAGGCAGTCATGATGTTTGCAAGGACAGACTAACTATGTTTAGAGTTACTATTATCATAGCTAAAATATATGCAAGCAAAATAATTCAAAGAGAGAACACATCTACGACACACAGATGACTAAATCATGTGTTCAAGGTGACATTTCAACTATGAACATATAAGTAAACAAAAAATCACATAATAGGAGTATAACAATCATTACTTTAGTGCAGACTGCTTGACCCTAAAAATCTTTCAATTCACATTGAGACTCAGAGACAAGTTACACTTTACAAGTTAGCTAATGTACAATAAATATGAATTAAACACAAAGGTGGGGGATGACCACAGAAGACCTTAAGGAAAGAATCTAATGACTTCAAGTGGAACATACAATCAAGGCGGGTTGCGTTAATATAAATAATGTGTGATTTGTGCAACACAAAGGTTTTGCACAGATTTCAAAACCGATAACTCTGCAAGTGGTTAAAAAATACTTAATACCAGAGACAGGTTTAAAAGTCACTGTTTTATGACTTCCCATTCTCATTAGTATGCTTCCTGCAACCACGGTTGGCAAGGAAGTTCTCACTGCCGGCTCCTCTAAACACTAGGTATGTCCGTGGAACTAGTAATTATGATTAAACAGTAAATGGGCACGAAGACAAAGAGGGTCACTAAAAAGGTCCAGTCTGATAGCGAGGGTATGCATAGAAGACAATGAGCTTTTGTGTTGGGTAATTTTTAGTAAGAGATGGCCGGTTATGACATATTTCCATTGTTATAGCAGATGTCAGTGCTCTCTCTAAAGTTATTGAATGTTCAAAAATTAAATGGGCTTTGTCACTTGGACAAAACCTGTACTGAATGATATAAGATTTTAAGCAAAGAGAAATGAGCATGGCTGTCCTTCTGTTCTTTTCTCGATAGTTTTAAATTCACAAAGTTTTGTTTAGTTTTTTTTAATATTTGCTATGACAAGGATTTTTTTTTATTCTATCAATGCTTTTTTTCTTGCATAACATGGTTGCAGGCAATAATTAATTAAAAGAGAGAGTGTTTGACAAGATGAAAATGTTAGCTGTGGGCAGGAGTTTAGCATTCAGAAACAGTATAGATAAGGTTTGTAATGTTAAATACAGCTGGATTCAAAAGATTCTGATTACGCATACCTTCCCATAGTCAGGATAGGCCTGATTTGGGCACCCTGTCCTTTTTCTTTTGGTATCCTTGTTCTGGGAACATGAGATAAGTCCACTAAACATATTTGAATAGACACCGTTAATCAGGGGTCAAGTCCTGGGGAAAAAAGTGTGGGAACTCACCCAAGATACCCGCATCCCCCCTCCCCCCCCAAAAAATTTTTTTTTAATAATTTACACTCCTATGCATATAGTGCAGTGCAGGGTGTGTATAATGCATGTAGTGTGTTTGTAGTGTGTTTGTAGTGAATGCAGAGTATGAATAATGTATGTAGTGTGTTTGTAGTGAGTGCAGAGTGTGTATAGTGAATGTAGTGTATTTGTAATGAGTGCAGAGTGTGTATAATTAATGCAGTGTGTGTAGGGAGTGCAGAGTGTGTATAATGAATGTAGTGTGTTTGTAGTGAGTGCAGTGTGTATAATAAATGTAGTGTGTTTGTAGTGAGTGCAGAGTGTGTGTGTATAGTGAATGCAGTGTGTTTGTAGTTAGTGCAAAGTGTGTGTAGTGAATGTAGTGTGTTTGTAGTGAGTGCAGAGTGTGCATAATGAATGCAGAGTGTGTATAGTGAATGTAGTGAGTGCAGAGTGTGTATAGTGAATGTAGTGAGTGCAGAGTGTGTATAGTGAATGTAGTGAGTGCAGAGTGTGTATAGTGAATGTAGTGTGTTTGTAGTGAGTGCAGAGTGTGTATAGTGAGTGCAGAGTGTGTATAATGAATGTAGTGTGTTTGTAGTAAGTGCAGATTGTGTGTAATGAATGCAGTGTGTGTGTGTGCTGGAAGATGCGTGTGTGCGGGATGATGTGTGTGTGTGTGTGTGTGTGCTGAATGATGTGTGTGTGCTGGATGATAGTGGGGAAGCATTTTTTTTTTTAATTTATGTGTTCATATTTTTTTATTCCCCCTTCCCTGCTTCTTACCTTGCCAGGGAGGGGGGAGATCACCTGGTGGTCCGGTGGTATGGTGGAGAGAGCCAGCCGCTGCACACGGGGGCCCAGCACACTCTGTGTTCCCTCTCCAGGCCCTTTGTATATCTCTTTCTTCCTACCACAACCTTTGTGTTTCTCTTACTTTCTCATCAGCCCCTTTTGTGTGTCTCTTTTCTCCTCACAGCCCTTTTGAGTCTCTTTCTTCCCCCCAGCCCCTTTGTGTGTCTCTTTCTTTGCCCCACCACTTTCTGTGTCTCTTTCTCCCACCACAAGCCCCTTTGCCTGGCTTTTTCCTCCCAAACCATACAGACATAGATATACAGGTACAAATACATACATGCACAAAGGCACAACCATACAGACACATAGTCATAAAAGGAACACAAACAAACACAGTCATACAAGCAACCAGTCATGCACAGACACACAGACAGTCATACACAGACATACAGGCAACCGGTCATATAGGGACACACAGACGGTCATACAGAGACACGCAGACAGTCAAACAAAGACATGAAGACACATTCATACAGAGACATGAAGACACAGTCATACAGTGACATACAGAACAAGGCATAGAGACACAGTTATACAGAGACATACGGACACAGTCATACAGAGATTTACACACAGGCATACAGAGACATACATAAACAGACATATACTGCTAGTGATGAGAGGAGGAGAGGGATGGCTGCTAGTGATAGGGGGGGATAAGGGATGGCTGCTAGTGGTGGGAGGGAAATAAGGGATGGCTGCTAGTGATGGGAGGGAGATAAGGAATGGCTGCAAGTGATGGGAGGGAGAGAGGATGATAGCTGTTAGTAACAGAGAGAGGAGGATTGCTGCTAGTGATAGGGGTGAGAGAGGGGTGGCTGCTAGTGATGGGAGGAGAAGGGGATGGCTGCTGGTGATAGGGGTGAGTGGGGGGTGGCTGCTGGTGATAGGGGTGAGTGAGGGATGGCTGCTAGTAATAGGGGTGAGAGAGGGATGGCTGTTAGTGTTTAGGGGAGAGGAAGCATAAGAGGAATAGAAGTGAGGTGGCACTGTTGGACCAATAAAACACAGAGCTCCACATAAACAATAAGATTTAGCTCTGTGGAGATCTGTGCTGGATATATAATTATTTAATGAAAAAAATAAATAAAACATGGCTACTTACCGTTGGTGGTGTAAGTAGCTGAAAAGAGATGATCTTTCCTCTCCCTGCTCGGTAATCCTCTAGCAGGGCCTGACAGGAAGTGAAGTTAAACGCCCTGCCCACTGCAGTCTTCACTCTTCAGTAAACTACCGCGGGGGAGAGTAGTGTGAGCAGGCACATCTCCTGCATCTTGACAGCAGACAGTGTATTGTGAGAGGCACTATGCAGGGGACAGGGAGAAATGAGGCAGCACAGCGACATTGCGCCCCCTGGGCAGGTCCTGCAGGATCATTAGCGGGAACGGCGTTCCTGCTTTGGAAAAAGTGCAGGAACGCCGTTCCCATGCGTTCCTGCAGGACTCGAGCCCTGCCGTTAATAGAACATTCCCAGAATAAATTCAAGTAGAAACAAGGATGAGAAATTTGTTTCCTTGAAGTGAACCTGTAACCAACAAATAGGTAGATGATCACCACCAAGTACTGCCATTCAGGGTGTAACAAAACTGTCCCTTGAATGTAGCGGACTGATTGTTCAGAAGATCTGATAGGGGCAGTTGCTTACCCTCTACCAGCATATGTCTCACCTGAAGGACACAGTGGCCAAAGTGGCGCGCATACGGAGATGCATCTAATCCCGGTGGGAATGCAAGGTTATGGGACAGGGAAAAACAAGGTGATGGAAAGGAGAAAAGTTCCAGTTTGGCTGCGAGGGAGTGCCACACTGTTAGTGTAAGTCTCAGGAAGGGGTGGGGACGTGCCAATTTCGGTTCATATTACCTGTAAATCAGCTCTAAAAGAAGCCTGGAGGTGGGTAGTGGCTTTAAACAGATCTTCATTAGTGGGCAATACTTTGAGCAGGTCGGCTGTGAGGGTTTTTTCTGGTCCGACTTAGGAAAGGCTGGTACTGTGACGAGGAGACCTTGGACCTCGTTTGCTGAGATGCCAGGTCCGCCGGTGTAGTGAGGTATTGGCGCAGCGACAATTGTACTGCATCTTTCTTAGTGTTAGAGGGCTTCAATACCTACAGTGCCTGGAGCTTTAAAACACGATGGGCAGCAGGGGTTTATGGGAGTTTAAACTTAAGTGGCCATCTTCCTTGGTGGTTCAGCCCCTCCTCCACACATTTTTTATCTACACATTTGGTACCATTTTAACTAGTATAATGTGCTGCTGAAGTGTTATGGATATGTTGCTACTATGTAATATGTATATAATAGGTGCACTTTATTGAATGAACAGGTCAGGTAATACTTGCATACCTCCAAATATTCTAAATGGACAACGGTGGGACACTTAAATTTTAGAGGTGGTCGTGGGTGTGTGCCCAGGGACATGGCTGTTCTGATACATTTTTGGTGACTTACTATTAACATTTTCGGCAATTAAAATGTAATTTAAAACAATGTATTGTATTTAGACTGATTTCTGTGGAGCTTTGCTACATACTTAATGACTGTCCCTTCTATATAGGGACACTTGGGAGGTATCCATTTGCAAAAGAGCCATAGTATATTTATTTCAAAGATATGACAGTAAAATCAGAAGTGGTTATCTCAAAACAGTAAATTAAACAGTTCATTTAATAGTGACACAAATGTTACCCCAATACATTCTTCTATTGGGTAATCTAGTCTGACTCAAACGTCAAGATTCATTTAGAATTGTGATTTACGTATGTTAAACTAAATTTTCTGGCTGGAGGCAACAAAAATATTTGTTTGCAAAGTGTTTTTTAAACTAATATTTTTAAGCCAATTGAGCTCCACTTTCTTACCCTTCTTTGCACAAACTTCATCTTTACCTTTAATATAAATTGATTTACTATACTGTTGGTTACAAAAATGTAACACAGGTTTCCGGCAGAGACAGAATGCCACGTTCTGCACTAGAGAAATTCTGCTTTTATCTTTAGCTTCTATTAATAAGACACCTGTTCTGATGATATTTTCTGTCTGAACAAACACATTGTAGGTATAATTTGTAGCTCATTTATTTCAGCATACATAAAATTCTGTTTTCCTTGCTTGAGTTGTGCCTGCGATCCAAGAAATAGAGTAGGTCAAGACGCGATAGAGCAGGTAAACGCGTTCACCGTCTGAGAAGCGGTGTGTTATCTCAATAATTCTTCCCAAAGGCGGCTAAATCAATGAGTTCTATAGTCATCGTTTCCCATGCTCGGCATCACAAGTTAATGAAGCTGAAATCTTCCTTGGCAAATAGAAGGTGGCTCTAAAGCTAATTGAAAACTGACTCTGGACGGAGCTTTTTTCGTCTCATCTTTCCCAAAGGAGAATGGTTTGAAAATGCCTATGAAGAAAAGCTACTTGCTGTGGCCTGCTGATATAATTCAGCTCAAGGCAACATCTGTCACACTTATTCTGAATTTCATTTTCTTCTTCAACCTGACTTTTTGTACGGAGTACTGTGCATTATAGGGGCAGCTGGCTTCCTTCCTTCGCACTTTAGCTCTTTTTAACAACCAACTGATATTCAGACGTAAGTGAGTCCAGTGGCAAAGGTTTAACCCTTTCAGACCAACAGTGTTAGGCAGCATGTGAGTGATTTATGTATTAAATTATAATAATACTAGACTATTTAACCATAAAAGATGCAGTTGGATTTCACTAGTTGTCAGTTGTAATTACCTAACTCAATTGCACTCATTTCATCAACCTTGGAAAGATGAACAATCTGATTAAACGCTGCCAGCCAGGAATGGGATCTATGGAGTGAGGTTATTAGTAACAAAAATGCACCAACTACTAAAGTCTCGAAGCAGCAAGTTGCGATGAGTTTTAAGTCTGTTGGATAATTGAGGGACAATTGTGGCTGAATGACCAATTACCATTGTTTAGTGAAAATCCACACAGCAAATCCATAGATCAAGTGTTTGCTACAAACTGAGTGGGGTTACTCATTAAACTGTAAAATATTTTAGAATTTTAGACCAAAACAGCCATAGTGGCCTCCCAAAAATATCCAAATTACCTTTTTGCTTTAAATTAGCAAATAACTGGTGAATTTATTCATTGTTCTGTGAATAACCCAGTCAGTCTAAACAAAGCCACAAACACTTTACGGTGACGTACTAGATCCCTCTATAAATACGTGAAGAATTCCCAAGATTTCATCCCTCACTGAGCCATGGAAACAAGACACAATATATGAACATTTTCGCTCCATGCTAATGCAGCAAAGACAGTCAGCCACTGGAGAGCAAAGTAAATAAGGCTATCTAGTGGAATAATAGTATCTACAGGGGTTACAATTTGGATCAAATTTCATGAATTCCAGGAACATTTTTTGTTGTGGTGGCCTGCCAAGTGGACCATGATATCTGTGGCCCGGGAATGACAGAATAATACAGTTCTCGTAGATTGAGAAAGCCAGGATATGACATTACACGCCAGACGCTAACGCAGCCTGCCGCAAGAAGTAGGTGGAAAGAGAGCCCCGTGTCCCCCTTTTCCACAGATCTCACTCTACTAGACAACCTGGGATTGTTCTACCTCACACAGACACTAACTGGCTTATTCACGAAAGTGGGAATCCAAACTGAATTACAAATTTAAGGCCAGAGTAGCTGAACTGAAAGCATAGCTGACTTAGAGAATGTTTCCACTTTGACTATTTTGACCTTAAATTTGAAATTACTTTCAATTCACTTAGAATTTTCACTTAAGTTAATATCCCTTTCAGAATGTGACATATGAGTATATCTGAAGAGTTGCCTGCAGCATAGGCCCAGTTTATATTCCACATTATCTGGAGAGCAAGAGGAGTCCTATTCAAATTATACCGTTTGATAATTCTGTCCACAACAGGAAGGTAATCTTTACAGCGATCAAAGCGTGGATAATATCAGAATAATTATCTGACGAGGCTGTTCTGCATTTCTATACGTGGGAATAAATTATCTTCTCTAGCGAGTCAAGAGTTCAGCACTTTTAACCCTCTGCCATTTCTGTGCTTTATGTGTGATTTTGCAATCAGCCAGGTATTTGTCCAGTTTATCTGTGCATAATTTAACATAACATAATAGAATAACAGATGGCTACTATTAATTGAGTGGATAGATGAATAAATAACTAAGTAAAAAAAGAAGCCATCACTGATTAAACAAGTCTGATCTCTTACAGCACAGAGAAAATTGTAACTGTTTTAAAAAACCATTAGAGCATTAAAGGAGGACTCCAAGAACAAAAACCACTAAAGTCCTTGTCCAATAAGCTAAACCTTCTGGACAGGCACCTGGAGAAACCCAGGCAAGTGGTCAAACCGTTTTTAAAATGTTTGACTACTCAGACTGGGTGGGCTCCAGGGACCTTCTGGCACCATAACCACTACAGAAGACTTGCACCATAAACACTAATGTGGCATATTGTATTTATGGTGTGTGTAGTGTTCCTTTACATCATGCAAGATTGGAGAGGGTAAAAGAGTGAGCCATTTTTAACAGGATAACCTAAATTTGCCCTTAGGTAGTTAACTGCTATGTCTCAAGTGAATACATTTGTGAATATGGATCCAATTACAATTTGTGATTTCTACAAACAAGTTTTAATTTTTAAAAAAAAAATTTTAAATACCTATAGTGGAAATAGCCAGGTCTGTTCTGAATTTATTACCAGGTCTATACAATTTGTTTCATATATAAATATGGGAAAAGTGCTTTCCAAACATACCACCAAGACATTAATAAATTATCAGAGACTAGCCTCAAAATGCAGTCATACCACAACCTACTTACGACTTCATTCAAACTTGAAAGACTGCCATTATTAACAACTCTCTGCCCAAAACCTTCCAGCCAGCTTTCTATGCAGGCACAATGGTGTCTGTTTGGCTAAGTTCCATTATTTACTGGTAAGAACTAACTTCCTTTGTGAGATTCTATTGAATGCTTTTCTAAAATCTTGCTAAGAGGCCAGCACTACATTAACTTGGTTTAGATCCCTGTGCAGAGGCCAAGAAAGCTAGTTTGGCTAGATCAATTAGGGTGACTCCTAGCTGTAGGAAATTGGCATTCCGTGAGATCTTTGTTTTTCACACCAGTTTCTGAAGAAATCGAATCAGAGTATCTTGCAGTTAAAACCGTATATTTATTCCAATATACATTTCATCCGGAAAATAACAACAGTCTGTTTTTAAAATCATATGGACCAATAAACAATGTATATTCACTTCTAGATCTTATCCAAGCTTGATGGTAAAAGTATTGGTAAAAATTCTATCTGCAAAAGGTTTTTTATATGTTTAAATTCAGTTACATAGGGCGTATACACAAAGACATAAGGTTTGCCTTCTTTAAAATAATTGGTTATCTGAGAAAGAAAGGTGGTAACCCAAATCTCTGATTAAAGCCATACGTTATATTATTTTGGTAAATTACACACACAAAGACTTCTATATACATGATGTAATGAATAATTGCCTGTAGAAATGTGAGTCTTCAAAGGAATTCAGGCTTTCAAGGCTAGGTCAAAGGTTATTATCAACAGGGTCCACAAGTCTCCATCCATCATTCTTGACTAGAGCCATATGTGTATAAATTACAGTATGTTTGTAATATATATGCCTATGTATGACCCCTTAATGTCTGGATATGCTTAGAATAATAACTTATAATATTTCTACATTCCTAAAACACATTGAGTACATTTAAAGTTCATAAAAATATTTATCAAGATCCCCTTTGATGCTTTATGTACATATAATGCATCATAATTTACTCCAATTCCTTGTAAGACTTTAATTTTGTGGTCAGAAATTTACATCTGTATTCAACATCCATCAGTTGAGATCGCATATGATTAATTCTTTTAGACATATAACAACTAAATAAGAATAAAACCATAATGATAATTATCAATATTACCAAAGGATGAGTTATGAAGTGTGTCATACCCATAACTAATCCTGTCTTTTGTCCCCCAAACCACCGTTGCCACCAGGATGTGGTTTCTTCAATATAGTCTTGTTTAATGCTTTTAATCATACCTTGCACTGTATGTATTTGTACTAAAGTGTTATGTACTCCAGTCGCAGCTTTATCAATAACTTGTATTAACTCTTCATTGTTCTTTAACTGCTTATAGAAATCAGCTCCGTAACCTATGCTTACATTATACAAAGTTCGTTGATCATACCTCATAATAGAATCAGTCCTTTTTAGTATGGGCGGTATTATATCATAATATTTACCCCTTATATCCTTGGTAGTTACTGACAAAGCAGGTCTCTTTGTACAGTAACTTCCCGGTGCTAAGCTTACTGTCTCAGAACAATTTTTCTCATGTATTTCTGTTTTTCCTTCTATTTGATGCCAACATACCATGCCTTTATTGTATGTCCATGCAGGCTGAATTGGTATTTTATTTAATTTCATTTGACATGTGTCATTATTTTCCCAGCACCATGATACCTCTTCTAGAACATTAACACCATAAGGGCAGACATAATCACCATCATTTAGCAAACAATTTTCTATATTAAGCATGTACTCTACAGTTTTTTACTCCCACTAGGATTTTATCATTTTGCTTATTATCCATTTTTATCCATTTGGAATTCACTATTTTACCCAAATCAATATATTTAAATCTGTTGTAATTAAATCCTCTAGTAGGGAGAAAAATAGCAAAAGCACAATTTTCTATTGTGTCTTCCAGACATCCTAACCATTGTGTATGCCAAAAAGCTCTGTAGTAAAAACTTAATTTAGGCACTTCAAGTGGGACTTCATAAGGCCATTGATGGTTAAAAAGAGCTTGCAAGAATATTTTTGCATTTGTATTGATGTCCATTTGTAAAGCTATACAGCCTAAAGCTAAAGAGGTATCCGTTGCAATCTTTTCCATTCCTACACTGATATTATACTTCTTATTAATGAGATTCTTAATAATGGAAATATCTGTTCTGTAGTTGTTGACAACTGTTTGCATCTGTATCTTAGATAATAACAATGAAGCATCCTGCGATTTGCTACCTGCAGCTGCTAGTGTACTCATTCTAGCTGCTAACGATTCTATATTTACTCCATTTAACATACTTGCTCCTACACCTAAACCACCTAATACTGTGTTATACCACTCACGTTTTCTTCGTGTATTCACTGGTCTCGAGAAAGTGGTGTCTTGTTTTAACCAATAATAGAAATCTTGCTGTATTCCTACTGTATATTCCTGACATTGTGGGAATGTACGTGTAATGTCCCATTCTGACATGTTCAATGAATATGTGTATATACTGAATGAAGCCCCAAATAATACTTTGTGGTCATCATCTTTGTATATTCTAATGGGATCTTTCCCTTCCTGTTCTACAATATTACAATCATCTGTTATTCTTTGTTCTGGAGCCCAATTATCATGAAATGTCATGATCGTGAATGCATATGACAGCGAAACAGTGTGTCCATTCCTATTTATTGTATGTCTCATAACAAAAATAGGTGTCCATAACCATGTAGGTTTTCTAGATTTTGGATGCCAAGGCCACATTGTGATTTGGCCTGCACATTTAGCTGGGTTTTGATAAGTAAATGAGCTGTCTTGTGTTTGTTCGAGTACTTTTACTTTAGCGTTTGTGTAAGGATTAACAAGTGTATCTATTAAGTACATGTAGCAATTTAACCCATCATCATTAATACTTCTCACATTAAACATAGTAAGGGTAAGGGTGTTGTCTATACCAGTAGGTACCACACACCTACTCTCAGTATTATTTTGCCTTATATATGTCCGATCCTTGGTAATATTAATGATTAAATCAATTCGTCCGTCAACTGATAGATATGTCATACATGGTTCCTGGTTATCATGAAACATGAGCATACCAGATATTGCATCCTCAGATGTGTCTGCATTAATGCATCCACAATAATCAACATCAGGAGTCTTACAATATCTCACTTTACAATCATATGGAAATGCTGTACATTTAGTAAAGGTATCTCTGCTTTCACAATCTGGAGTACCTGTATCTTGGGCATTGATTGTACCTAACATTATCATGATTAATAACAGTATTACATTTACAAGAAACCCCAATCGGTTTGATTTCGTCCATGAAGTAATGTCTTCTCCAATCGCATCAATGAGAGCAGTCTTTTTGTCCATAGTGTCTTTTAAAAGTCCACACAGTTTGTCCTTTTTAAAATTAAACAGTCTTTGTCCATGAACAAACATTATTGGTTCTGTAATGAAAAACAGATGGCAGTTTACTATTCTTATACATTTGTGAGTTTACATTGATCAATATGCACAAGAATTGCTTTATTACATTTCCTACCAACTTTTGCTCTTTGAACCTGTAACACAGTTTGTCCTAATTTCTTTAGAATAACATAAGGACCTTCCCAACCTGCTTTCCAGGGACCTGGTGTTCTAAATGATTTTACCATCACCTTGTATCCTGGTTTAAATTTATCTGCATAATTCCCCTGAGTTACATCTTTAACCCATTGTTTGCCAGAAGGGGCCATATTCAAAGCAGCAAACTTCAAAACTGACTGCAGCTGTTCTTGTAATACTTTCAACCATTCAGCATGTTCTGCAGCAACTTTGAAAGTACTTGGAACAAAAGGTTCATTGGGGAAAGTAATTGGCATGGTTCTGCCTGTCATTAACTCATGAGGTGACACTTGCGTTTTAGAGTTTGGAGTTGCACGAATAGACATTAAAACTCCTGGTAAGTGTGTTACCCAACTACTCCCTTTATCCTCAAGCATTTTTTTCAATCTAGATTTCAATGTCCTATTCATTCTTTCCACTATGCCAGCCGACTGTGGATGATATGGGACATGAAATCTTTGTTGGATCCCCAACAATCTACACGTTTCTTTAAGTACTTCTCCAATGAAGTGTGGACCATTGTCAGATTCAATGATTCTGGGAAAACCCCATACAGAAAATACATATTTCCACAGCGCTTTACTTGTTGATAACGCCGTACAATTGGTAAGTGCTATACAATCTACCCATTTGGAGAATATATCAACAATTACCAATCCGTACTTTAGACCTCCTGGAGCTATAGGTAATGGTCCAATAAAATCAATTTGTATAGAGTCCCATGGTCCTTTTGCCAAAGGCACTCTCTGCAATTTTGGTTTCTGACCTTTAGGTCTGGGATTAAATTGAGCACATATGAGACATTCCTGCACTATATTTATACACCATTGTTTCAAATTAGGATGATAAAATTTATTTTGCAGAACCTTAAACAGGTTTTCTGTACCCAAATGCCCCAATGTACGATGATTGAATACAATCAACTCCTGCAATAAATCACTCGGTACAAATGGTACAAAAGTTTGTGTTTCCTCATGTTTAACCCCGTACAAGCCAGTTTCAGTATCTAAATCCATTGTTTCTCTACTGAAAGCTACATCTTTACTCTGATTTTCTTTCAGATCTTGTAAGGGATCTGATATTAGTCTTTTACTCACAGTTGCGATCATTATATTTTCTGAATATTGCAACTTTCCTATTAAAGCAGCTTCCTTTGCTCCCTGATCTACAAGTCTGTTTCCTTCTGCCATTTCATCCCCATTTTTCCTGTTTTGATGTGCTTGAACTTTCAAAATAGCACAAGTTAAACCTTTTTTTTCTGCATAGTCAAACAGTTCTGTCAAAATACCTGCATGTTTTAAAGCTTTGTCTTGAGAATCTACCATCCCCCGTTTTCTCCATATTGGGAGATGAAGTGTTAAAGCTTTAACTACATAGCTGCTGTCACTGATTATATTCACTGGGTCATATACTGTTATTTCAAGAGCTTTCCTTACAGCCTCTAACTCAGCTCTCTGAGCAGACATATGGCCTGGCAATTTAAATCTTTGCATTTCTTTTGTTTGATCGTCATATATGGCATAACCTGTGTGATGTGATCCATCAGCATAAAATCTCGTACCATCCACATACAAACAAGGAGCCCCTTGTATTGCTTGTTTCTCAAAAGGAGATTTGGATTCAATTTCCAATTCCTTCTGACAATCATGTGGCGTTCCATGTATTTCTATCAATTCAGGAATAACATATCTTTTACTGCTTTCTACTCTGAGTGGTTTATCTTGTAACTTCAATATCCAATGAGCTACTCTCTGGCTATGTACTCCTAAATCTGGACAATTTTGTAACAGTTTTAAAGGCGTATGGGGGGTTTGTAAAATTATCTGTCCAAATCCTACAATGTGTTGTGTGGCTTCTAAAGCCCAAAATACAGCCATGATCTGTTTTACACAGGAAAACATTCCCCTTTCCACTGGAGACATGATTTTAGAAAAATATCCCAGTATTCGTAAGGAGCCATGTTGCCTTTGCATCAAAACTGCTATTAATGAAGAGACACCTGCGTAACATTGAACAATATATGGTACTGTTTCAATGGGAGCAGCTAGCACAGGCGCTTGTGTAAGAGCATCTTTTAACAGATTCCAACTCTTTTCAGCTTCCTCTGTCCAAAGTAGCTTATCTGTATTGGCACTATCTTTTAGCATATTGTACAAGGGTTTTGCTATCCCTGCCATATCATAGATGAATTCTCTGCTAAAATTTACCAAACCTAAAAATTTCCTTAGGTCAGACACTGTCATTGGCCTTGGCAATTGCTGTAACGCTTTAACCCTTGCTGTTCGTGGGGTTTTACCTTCTGGATCTATATTTACTCCTAGGAAAGCCACACTTTCTTTCAAGATCTGCACTTTAAATGTGTTCAGTTTTAACCCATTATCTGCCAGTGCTTGACAGATATCACACAGTATCTTCTCATGCTCTTTCCTTGTAACTGTTTGAACCAATAAATCATCAACATATTGCAAAATCTTGCTCCCATACCCCAGGGGTTCCAATACTTGAGCCAATGCTTTATGAAAATAAGCTGGCGAGGAGTGGAAGCCCTGTGGCAGCACCTGGAACAGATATTGATGATTTTTAAAGGTAAAAGCAAAACGATACTGACTATCTGGGTGTACTGGTATTGAGAAAAACCCATTGGCTATATCCAGGACAGAAAAATACTTAGCATTGCCGTCTACTTGTGCCATGATATCTGGTGAGGAGGCCACTATATGGGCTGCTGGTGGGGTATACTTATTCACCACTCGCATGTCCACAATTAAACGATAAGAGCCATCTGGCTTGATTATTGGCCAAATGGGGGAATTACATTTGGAATTACCCACTCTCAGCACTCCTTGAGATACCAATGCCTCTATCACCTGACTCACACCTTCTTCTGATTCTTTTGGAATTTTATATTGTTTTACTGCAGGGGGGTCTGGACCTTCAATGACAACTTGTAAATTCATTCTCCCACAATCTTGTTTAGACTTAGACCACACTGTGGGGTATTTTTCTTTAAGATAGGTTACAAACTCATCATCTTGTTGTATAGAAGGTGGCACTTCACTCTGTTTTACAGCCATGACATGACTATACCATCCTAAATCATTAGGTTTAACAACTCCACCTGATTTGCTCTCACCTGGAGCTTGCCACAAAACCAAATTCAATAAATCCACATACAACTTTTTTTCATTGATAACATCCATTCCCATAATAGTACAGTGGGAGGAGAGGTCGACCCATAAGTCACAATTTATTTTACCTCCTTCAAATTCAATGTCATTATCAATGGATAGAATTGCGTGTGCTTGAGCTCCATTAAAGCTTAGAAGGGAAATTGTTGGTGCTTCAATTTTTAAAGGCAAGCTTTTGTTGGTTAGAGACACTGCAGCTCCTGTGTCTACTAAAAACTCTGTTATATTCCCCTCTAGTGTTCCATAAATATATGGCCGTCCATCTTCACCCAGAGTAATATCAGTAAGATAGACCAGAGAACAACTAGGGGTTACACATCCCTATTTATAGGTGTGGTAAGCAGAATTCACTTCTGGACTTGTAACTGCTTCCACCTTCTTTTCAATGGCATTTAACATCCGTCTACACTCTTCATATGGATTTGCTATATGAGGGGGTTTTGAAGATGTATTTTCGGGTTCTACAGCTGCCACTCTCAGTTGATTCTTATAGCCTGGCACAATGCCATTTTCTCTACCTTTCACTGGGTAAGATTTTTCTTCATTTTTAGGACAATATCTTTTAACATGACCTTCTTGGTTACATTTATAGCATACCATAGGATTACTCTGATTAACCCTATAGTATCTATCATGGGATGGGGCCGAATAATTTCTAGTACCTTGGTAATTTTGTGGTTTACTCATAGACCTCCCTCTAAAATTACCATTCCTATTATCATTTTCATATCTTCCTCTACCTTCTTCACGAGACACATAGTTAATAGGGGCCAGACCTGCTGAAGTATCCCTAGAGAAGAGTGTGTCTGTGAAAGCAAAAATCTTAGCTGTTTCTGTGTTTTTCTTTTGCAACAATTGCAAAGATTTCATTATTTCAGTAGCAGCAAAATCAACTGTGGGTGAATCAAAAGCTCTTAATTTTATCTCATTTGGCAACCCTGCTATTCTAGAGACAAATTCAGTAACACTCTGCTTATGTTGTTCTTTAGACATAGCAGACGGTTCTGTATCAGTAATTAAATTCCATGCCTTATTCCACAAATTAGCACAAACACGTATATCATCATTTTTCTCCATTTTAAATGAATCAAGAGTAGAAAATTGAAAATTCTCCACACCAGTTGCACACTGTACCACCATTAGCAATCTTTGTGTATTATTTGGAAACAATTCTTCCAATTCAACTCGGGGCTTTTCACTTGACTTCCCTTCCAACATATCAATGAGTTTAACTTTAACCCATTCACTTAATGAGGTTGGCAGCCAGATCAAAAGACCTCTTGTGGCTACCACATCATCAAATTGTCTTTTATTCATTTCACCTTCAAAAACACTCATATTGTAAAAAGGTCCTCTCTTCTCCTCATATTTAGGCAAATCCTTAATCAATTTAGCTAATTTGAGAATATCCAACTGACCCTTTCCTTGTACATTTCCCAATTTATTTTCTATTTCACTTCTCGCCTGCCCGTTTTCACAACTTAACCTTTGAGCTATTTCATTTTCACTTTCCTCTTTCAAAGTAAAATCCAAATCTTTCTGATTTGTAGCTTTCCACAAAATATCTGTAGCATTCCCCAGATTAGTAATTTGTCTCTGCAATTTGTCAAAATTAGTAACATTTATGTCTAACTCTTTAGACATGTGAGACAGGGTTTGGTGAGTTCTATCTAACAGATCAGTCTGATTCCTAAGCATCTCTTTCATTATAGTAATATCTTCACTTACTTCATCCTCACTAAATCTTTTCAACAATCGCCGAGAATCTTCTATTTGAGTTTTTGCTTCAGTTAACGTGGAGTCTAAGTCACTATCAAAAGAAAGCCTTGGGGGCAATCTCCCTTCTGTTAACAGCTTTTGAGGAGATTTCACAGTTTTGCTGGGGGGGCTAGGGAAATAACTAGTCCTTGTGACAACACATACATTTTTCAGTTGTTTTAACAAAACATCTCTTTTTTGTTTTGTTGTACTACACACATAACAATTACTGGTCTTTTTAAGTTGACACCATTCATTCATTGCATCATTAGTTTCCAAAAAGCTCTTTGCCAGTAATGCAACTTTTTGACTTTCCTTCTTAAATACATTGCTGTGCTCAATCTCACTTAATCCGTCTAACAATTTCAATAAACAATCATCCCAAATATTTTCAGGATTAACCCCTTTTACAGAAAGATCACTATTAGACTTGGCAGCAATCTTTTGCAACCACTCCATAATTAACTTAAACAGTTAAAACTATTTGTTTAACAAAACAATATATATGTGAGAGCACTTTTTACATATGATTTAAAACAGACACATACCCATTAAGTATTTCGGCTCCACAGATATGGCCACTTTCTGATAGAAAAATACTTTCTGGAGTATGTAGTTATTTCTTGAGAATCCTCCGAAATGCAATCTTCGATCTGCAAGTCGTCACAAATTACTTAATAAAGTGTGGATAAAAAGGATCCAAATTGTCCATCTCAATTATTTATCTTCATATATATATATATATATATATATTTATTTTCCTCCAGCGCTGGAAATACACATTAGCCGCGTTCGAACGTCTTCTCCCCTGCTTCACCTCTGTCTTCGCATCAGATCTGGGATGTTTAAAAAAAGTCTTTGGGATGCCCTCCTGCTGTTTCAATCACTTGTATTTCTTCCTGTTTCAAGCCGGGTAGTACAGCTTTTTCTTCAAGTTACAATTTCAGCTTTTCTTCAGTGATTTTCTTATCTTCTTGTCTTCTTGTAGCTTGTAGCAGAACACCTAAATATTAAGTCAGTAATAATTCAGACTTAAATCAAAGTTGTTGTTGTTGTTGGTGTTGGTGCCCGCATTCTCCACCATTAAATGTAGGAAATTGGCATTCCGTGAGATCTTTGTTTTTCACACCAGTTTCTGAAGAAATCGAATCAGAGTATCTTGCAGTTAAAACCGTATATTTATTCCAATATACATTTCATCCGGAAAATAACAACAGTCTGTTTTTAAAATCATATGGACCAATAAACAATGTATATTCACTTCTAGATCTTATCCAAGCTTGATGGTAAAAGTATTGGTAAAAATTCTATCTGCAAAAGGTTTTTTATATGTTTAAATTCAGTTACATAGGGCGTATACACAAAGACATAAGGTTTGCCTTCTTTAAAATAATTGGTTATCTGAGAAAGAAAGGTGGTAACCCAAATCTCTGATTAAAGCCATACGTTATATTATTTTGGTAAATTACACACACAAAGACTTCTATATACATGATGTAATGAATAATTGCCTGTAGAAATGTGAGTCTTCAAAGGAATTCAGGCTTTCAAGGCTAGGTCAAAGGTTATTATCAACAGGGTCCACAAGTCTCCATCCATCATTCTTGACTAGAGCCATATGTGTATAAATTACAGTATGTTTGTAATATATATGCCTATGTATGACCCCTTAATGTCTGGATATGCTTAGAATAATAACTTATAATATTTCTACATTCCTAAAACACATTGAGTACATTTAAAGTTCATAAAAATATTTATCACTAGCATTTATATTCTTCACTCTTTAGACAGTAATCCCATTTTAGCAGGTCTTTGTCTTTTCTTGTTTCACTATGTTTAAACATAATTAAGTCCAAACGATGAGCACGGCATTGGAAATGACTATTGGAGGAAGGAGGTGGAAAGTCTGGCAACTGAAACATTGCTGCTCTTTAACCCTTTAAGGACACATGACATGTGTGACATGTCATGATTCCCTTTTATTCCAGAAGTTTGGTCCTTAAGGGGTTAAATAGAGGATTTGCATTTATAATACTGCACATACCATAGGGGTTATCATGTTTGGCAGGAGAAAATGCATCTTTTTGAACCCTGCTGATCAAGAAAATAACAAAATGTATATTTACTGATAAACTAATTTGCATCTCCATGGTAATGTTACATTCTTGGGATATTGCATCCCCCAACTGCAGAAGCAGCTCCCAAAAGCCTTGTAGACACCACCTCCTTCCTGTTCCTCTCTCAGTTCGCATTTAGCCAGGCAAAGGAGTAAGAAAAGGTTAGGAAAGAGAGACCCAAAGTATCCAGGCAAAGCAAAACCAGCAAGCACCAGCAGCCTTCGGAGATAAAACATCAGGAAAGGGCTTTGTGGACTATGACCACTCCGATGAAAAATAATTGTTTGGTAAGCATAACGTTTGTTTTTCATCTTAATGTGGTCCACAAGAATCCATTGCTTAGGTAGATGTAATCAGCATGGACATAGGTCACATAAAAAAGGGTGAGAAAAGATAAGTGTGCAGGAGACTAGATGGTACCACCTTCACGTAGAAATGTCCTGCCAGATAAATAGTCAGATGCAAAAACATCAGACTGGAAAAATTTGGCAAATGTATGCAAAGAAGTCCAAAATGCTGGATTTGATCACCACAGACTAGATGAGACTGCAGAAGGTACATCAATGTATCAGAAATAGGTGGGAACTCTACTTGCAGACAGAGGGCTTGACCAAAAGGCTCAGGAGATTTTTCTGGCAGAGATCCAGCTACATGTATATCCGCTACATGAGAAACAACAGTTGTAGGAACCACAGATGACTGTGACTCGGAAAGGCAGAGACAGGTAGTGTAAAGGTTTGACAGATAGGTGTCCATGAGGAAAACTCTCATGAATGCAATACCCAAAAAAGAGACCTTGGGTCACCAACAATTTTCAAGCAGGAATGATAATGGTAGTGATTAGGATGGATAGGAATGTAGAGAAAGTGTATTTTAGATCCACAGTGATTAGGAAGGACTGACTTTTGAATTTCCATTCTGAAGGTGGTAATTTCTCCACTAGGTACAGCAGAGCATGGGCCAAAAGAAGGCTCTTTGTACTTAAGACACATAAAAGTGGTAGCCTTAGGCAACCAAACTAAATGTATAAGGGCCATGTGTGTATCTTCACCAGGCCCCACTAAAGAACCAATGCTATCAAGTGTTGAGATGATTGGGGGACATACCTGCATGAGTACCTTAAATATTTGTCTAGCTTTTTTGCTTGAAAAGTCTTGGAACAGGAGTCTGGCTTGGGGTTTGAAACTGTAGTAGGGATGAAAATGTCCAAATGTGATTGAGCAGAATTACCCTAATGCAGAAAGCATGTTTATCACCAGATAACATATATATTGCCAAGGTGGTATGTAAAAAAGTATATTAGAATCTTCGACTTGGAACTCTAAGTCTCAAAGCTAAGTCTCAGAATGACCATGGAAGTGCCTAGTAATGTGGCAAAACACAAAATGGCACTCTCTCCTAAGGAGAGACTCCATCATGTACAATTGCCACCAAGTGGTGTAAGTATAAGACACATCAGTTAGGCCACCTGCAGGGCAGAAAATATGCATATATATCTGGATAGACATGTTCATCATGCCTTCTGAATGCTTGAACATAGGGACACTATAATAAGGTCCACAAAAATAAATTATTCTCCTGAGGAATAGTGGTTTTCTTCATAAAGAGCAAAACTTATATTAGGTACGGACTCTCACATGCTTGCCTCTTTAGGAGAGATCAGGTAAATATGCTTTATTAAACATTTAGTTAGTTACACAACAATCGATGGCTTATGATAAAGTATTCACACGCAAACTAAGATATAGTGCCACCATTTACCATCTTTGACTTTCAAAGCATTTCTTCACCAACAATGAGCTATAAACTGATTCAAGTTAAGAAATACAATTTAATTTTTTTTTTAAACTTTGTTATCAACTCACACACCTTAGCAATTAGAGGAAAACCCTGAATGTTTTCATAAAATGACTCCACCTACGGGACCACACCTGCCAGAAATGGCAGAGGAAAAGAGCATCATATGTAATATTTGTTTATATTTCATAATCTCTATATTCATAAAATATCCTAACGCTGTAATTATGTAATTCCTTTTAGGTATTTTAGAATTATGTATAAAAGGATCTTCTGACTGCTGCATTGATATAATAATGATATTAGAAGAAAGTTGGGGCAATGCAGAAGCAGGCATATTTTAATTTTTAGTGAAATATTGTAGATCAAAAATAAATGAGGTTTATTAGATGAAATAATTACTGTCTGGCTGGATGAGACAGCCCTACAAAGGATATAATTATGCTTGTTGCACTTTGTAAGATGAGGATGTTTTATTATATTATCCGTAGATACTTTAAAACATGCACAGTACTAATTAGTTATATCCCAGAGGAGTCAGGTCAAGGGAACCTCTGGCTCTATAAGAACTTTTTTTCCACAGAAGCTGAATTCCTATTTTTTTTATCTAGTGTGTAAATCAAGCAATATGTTTTTAAGACAGATGTCACAGATTAATTTTAGTTCCGGATAAGTGTCTGCATTAATTCAACAATGAGGGGTTTATTTGCTGAACTCTGAATCCTAGCACATTAAAAAAAAACAAAAAAAACTAAATTGGAAAATGCAAGCTAAAACAGCCAAAATGTGACTAAAGCAAAGTTGAAGATATTTTTCCTAATTAGCTTTGTTGCCTTATTTTGCAATTCAGAGTTTTATTTGCTACAATTAAACATTTTGAATTAATCTATTATTATTGTCATACACTGTCCCTCTAGCAGCCTGGTCTCAAACACACACACACACACACGCACACACGCACACGCACACGCACACACGTGCCAAACAAATCCTGATTAGACGCACTTATTCCAGGGCTATTTGTAATTCCTTCTTTACTGCCTCTTTTAGTGACAAAAGTTGCCTATTTCTACTTAGAAGTTAATGTGCCAAAACTTAACTTGTGACAATATTGTTTATTTATCCAGACAGATGAGTGAGTCAAGGCAGAGAAACTGAAATTCATAATGTTATTTTAAATTGTCCACGTCTATGCTGAAAGAACGTATATTGCTGAAACCAGCACTAATTAGCTCAGTGAGTCAAATCTGGGCTGTAAAAAACATGTAAGGGGACTTTTTATGTGGGTGTGCAGATTTCAGAATATTGTAAACACTCGTCAGTTCTATATATCTTTAATTAACCAGTTGCTTAACCCCTTAAGGACACATGACATGTGTGACATGTAATGATTCCCTTTTATTCCAGAAGTTTGGTCCTTAAGGGGTTAAAGGGAAAGTATAGTTTATCTTTTCTACTGTTGAAACAGAGTGGCATTAATATGGCTGTAACCTTTATTAATTACAAACTTAGAAGACACACGCTATAGTGAACTTTGCTGATGTCACATCTTTAAGAAGCTTTAAGTTAGGATGTTGGAGGAAAGGGTGATATCTCACTCTTAGGATCCACAAAGGCTCAAGACCAGAAAAAATGGATGGAGGAGTACCTATCCAGCTCCTGACACATCATCCCACTTTAGACAATTAAGAAGGCAAGGAGATGTGAGTTAGCCGCTACAGCCAAGCCACTAAAATCACCGTGCAACTTTCCTCGCATGTGATTCAGGATCTCAGCTGATCCCCCTGCATTTTGTGACATATTTAAAGCCCCATTGTATCCTGTCCTGTTTCCCACTGCCTGTTAAATAGAAGCATTCCTACAGGTTTCAGCCACATGTTATCCAACCATTACATAATACAGACACCACTGAGTCGGAGCACCTGTGCTTTTGCCAATTATAATTAGTAATACACGGGAAATATTACTCTATTATGACTTCTATTTTGGAGATAGTATTTTGGATACCTAGAGCCATATTTAAAACAATGAAACAGTTAATAGTTTTCCCTCCCTGCACCTTGGTATCCTACCTAGTTTCTTCTCCTTAAAGGAACACTATAGGGTCAGGAACACAAACGTGTATTCCTGACCCTATAGTGCTAAACCCACCATTTAGGTGGCTTTCCCCCCCCTTAGCTCCCCTATAAAAGTTTAAAACTCATCTTATTTCCTGTGCCGCGCGGGTCCGCCGGCAGCTGGCTCTGCCTCCTTTGTGACTTCATCAAAACGGCCGATTTTTACCAATCCAATGCTTTCCAATAGGGTAAGCATTGGATTGGCTAAAATCAACATGGGGGCAGGGCCAAATGCCGTTTTGGCCAATCAGGACCTCCTCATAGAGATGCATTGAATCAATGCAGAGCGTGGGGACGCTGAACGGCAGGGCTGTTTCCTGTGCAGCCCTGAGCCAGGAAGCCCCTCCAGTGGCCATCTAAGGAGTGGCCACTTGGAGGTGTCCCTAGGGGCAATGTAAACACTGCCTTTTCTTAGAAAAGGCAGTGTTTACATAAAAATGCCTGAAGGGAGCTATTATACTCACCAGAACAACTACATTAAGCTGTAGTTGTTCTGGTGACTATAGTGTCCCTCTAACTGTGTCATGTAAAAAAATTGACCGTTCATTGTAAACTATTCTAGCAATCTACTTTTTCCCATATATGAAATACATCCTACCCTTACCTCTTGTGTCACTTTACCCCAGTCCCTCTAGAATGTTAGCTCGTTTGAGCAGGGCCCTCAACGCCTTCTGTACCTGTGCATCCAGCTCGTTTTGTTTGTTATTCCACCTATTGCACAACGCTGCAGAATTTTTGTCACTTTACAAAAAAAATCTATAATATTTCCGTAACATCATGGATTTTTATAAAATATTCCAAAACACATACACTAGTATTGGTAATGTTAGATAACAGATTAACTAGTATTGGTAATTAAACTAGCATTGGTAATATTCCTTCCTATCATTTGTTCAGTGTCATTAAAATTCAAACAGGGAACACAGCCAAAACCTCATACAAAAAAAGATTAATAATAAATTATTAAATAAATAAGTAAAAACAGTATGAATACATCAATCACAGAGGGACTACAAGGGCAACAAAGTGACTGCAACATCATTTCTTTGCATTCGACGTTTGCCACTAAAAAGGCGTCTATTACTGAAGATACTTCTCAAACGCGATTGCTTGTCTCAGAAGCAATCACTCTTTGTAAATATTACTTTTTGCTCTCTATAGAGAATTTTTTTTTTCATTGAGCAATGGTATTGTATCAAATATCACCATTCTTTCGTTATTTCAGCTCAATCTATTGCTGCAATGTAGGTAACATTGGAAGTACGTCAACATTTTACTATTTCTTTATTTTTTGTTTTTTTTAATTAAATAACTGACTATATGAATAAATAAAAAGTCCCAGCAGCATTTATTTGAAACCCAGGCTGAAAAACAAGCTCAAAAACTTGGTACAAAACAGTAACTCTGTGTATGGATAGCTGTTCATGGATATCCTAAGAAAATAACATTATGTAAATATACAGATTTTTTAAAATCTCATTCGTATCCCACAGATACTGACAAATACTAAAGGAACACGTTAGTGTTAGTAATACAAATGTGTATTCTTAACAATATAGTGGCCTAGTCACCATATAGGCCATGGTTATAAAGGTACATTTTACTTACCATTCCTCCCTTGCAGAGCTGGTCTCCGGTGTTCCGCTCTGACTCTTTGGCTGAGATCATCAAGAGAAGCATTGGAAAAGCATAGGAAAGCAGTGGAAGGCAAGTGTGCATGCGCAGCAAAACGCTGCCATCTGATTGATATAGTGGAGTTTAGGGAGCGCCTGTAGTGGCTGTTGTCTTGTGTTTTAAAGAGTAATAAATCAGAAATTATAAAAATAAGAACAGACTCTGTTGTTTTTTTATATTGAGCTTTAAGCAACATTTATTAGACTTAAACAAATATACACATAAAATATCTCTTTTTTTGTCTTTTATATAAGAGTTTAAATGACCTATGTGCAATTCTACTGCAATTATATGTGAAAAATAACAGGACTATAGCAAGAAAATTGCAACTGAGAAACACAAGTCCATCTTTCAGATTTCTGTCCAACGTCTGGGATTTGCACCATTTATTATCCTCTGCAGAGACTGAAAATGCTCTGAGCCAAGACAAATAGAGTATTCGAGTAACAAGGGAAAATGTTAAATATACAGTAAGCCATGTGTCTAAAAAGATTCTATAAAGCAGACCAATGCTATGTAATCCATACTCCTGATATAAACAAAGAGGGTCAGATTTTCGATTAGGCACCTGACCATTAGTGTGCACCTGTTTTCGATGAGCAGACTGTATAGTGGGGGGCACCTATTTTCAGCACTTATAATGCATCTCTTTAAGCTTAAATAGGTTGGTAAGGACATAAGTACCAGGAGAGCAGAGAGAGCGTCAGGAACAGTTATAGAGGATGTAAAACTCAGTGTTGTCCCAGTTCCTCCAGTAAAAAAGAAGGGTATAGGCGCTCACTAAAAACCAATGGATGTATAAAGCAGCAGTGAACCTGCAGGACTTCCCAATACCTGCTATATGGTAAATGTGAATATGAAAATAGTGGTAAACCGCGCCAAAAGAAAGTGATCAAATAATCATATCATACATGCTTTGCATGCCTCACAGAGAATGTTAATAGATTTTATTGCATTTGTATATTGTAATTATGGTTACTTTAAAAAAGACTACAGATCCCAGCAACCATTTGCGGCACGTCACTTCCGGTTTCCGGTTGACGGCCGTGACGATACCAAACGGACACTTGGAGGAACTACATTTCCCATCATACATTAGTACTCGCGGCACGTCACTTCCGGTTGACGGCCGCGATCTAAACCGCATCACAAGTATGGACGTTTGTATGGACTACATCTCCCAGCACATACCAATGGTCGCGGCGCGTCATTTTCTGTCGACGCCCGCGACCAAACAGGAAACAGGAAGAACAGCACCACATCAGATTGCTATTGAAGAATCAACACCCCCTATATAAACCGGGCGGAATGCCAAGGACATCCACACTTTTGATAAAGCCCAAACCCAGGTGAAACGCGTCAAGGATAGGATTTAAAGCTATACCACTTGTTTTGTATATACTTTTATATATATACTTTTTAATATATTTTTTTTACTTATAAATTGAAGCTTTATCCTTTGGCTTCTGCATATCTCCTGGTGCTGCTGGTTTCCTGCTATATCCTCTGGTGGGGATTATACCACCACAAGCTATCATCACCAGAGCAAGTTATTGCTCTGGATATTGTAAGTAGGATATCTCCATTTTACTTTATTATTTTAGTCTATGATACTGTACCATTGGTCTGTATATTTTTTTTTTCCACATACATACGACTGTTGAGTCTGGACCTCCTGATACCTTCAGATCCTAAGACGGGGATTTTACCATCCAGGCGCTATACAGCAGAGCTCTTAGCAGCTCTGCAAAGTGTGAGTTTGCTTTTCACCCACATTTACTCTATATATATTTCATCATAATATCTATAATATACTGCACTACTATTTTATTATCTTCATTTCCCTTTGAGGTTTCTACATGCTGTATAACCCAAGAACGATATGTATGTATGATATGATTATTTGATCACTTTCTTTTGGCGCGGTTTACCACTATTTTCATATTCACATTTTCCAGTTCCTCCAGTGTCTGTGTGCGAGGCTGGACAGGAAGAGGAAGGGATCACTTTCCACCTGTCCACTAGCAGTTTCTCTCACAGGAAATACATTGCAGGAGGAGCAGGGACCGCATTGAGTGATGCACACTGTATAACCACTCCTGCAAATCTAATACTGTTGCAAAACAAAAACAAATTGTTTTACCTATGCAATGCTTAGTGAATATTCCCCTAGACTTCCATTATTGGTCAATGTTTCCGTTGATGTATACACCTCTAGACAAACTGTGTTTTATATATACGATGTACTATGCACTAAACCTTTGAATTCTTATTGATAATCCATCTGAAATGGTTTGATTTCTTTGAGTATTCCCAGCAGCTGATTACACAGACAAAGGAAAGCAGAAACGTGTTAGTGCATAAGTCCATGGCAGTGTAAGGGTTTCCAGAGCCTGTTGAGATTTCAAATCTGACTGGTCTACAGAAAACATAGCAGGGTTAGTACTTTATAAATAACCCTTCAAACTCCTGCTCTCAAATCCTAAACCTAAATATAAACCATTTACCTCAAAGGGATATTTTAGTGACCAGAACAGCTACAGCTTAATGTTTTGGTGAGTATAGTCAGTCCCTCGTGGCTTCTAAAAGGCAGTGTTTACATTGCTCCCTAGGGACACCTCCAGTGGCAATCACTCAGACAGCCAGTAGAGGTGCTCCCTGGCGTTCAGCGTCTTCACTCTCTGCATGGAGACACTGAACTTTCCCCATAGAGAAGCACTAATTCACTGCATCTCTAAGAGATGCTGATTGGCCAGCACTGCATTTGTCTCCACCCCCACATTGCCTACTTGGCTGAGATCATCAGAATCGATGATCTTAGTCAATCCAATGTTTTCCCATAGACAAGTATTGGATTGGCTGAAATGGTCAATTCTGATGATGTCAGCCAAGGAGGCAGATCGGGGGGCAATGTCAGCACTGTCAGCAATGTCAGCACTGGCTGACCCTCGTGGCACTGGAATAAAGGTAACATTTTAACTTCTTTAACACTATAGGGTCAAGAATACACATTTGTGTTTCTTTAATCCAGGGGTGGGGAATCTTCAGTCCTCCAAATATTTTGTACTACATCTCCCTTAATGCTTTGCTAGCATTATGGCTGCAAAATCATTATGGGAGATGTAGTCCAAATCATCTGGAGGGCCGAAGGTTCCCCACCCCTGTCTTATGTTTAACTGCTTTCAATGAAACACCTCGTGTCCCCAATACTGATTTAACCCCACTGTAACCCTAAATTCAATAATCCTAATCAGCCTTTATACTCTAACGTTAACACCTCTCACGCTGTTAATCTTTTCAACACTAAACACCCAATATAATCTAACTTTGTCATTAACCACGCTCTAATTAACCCCCCTTTACCATGGCCACTTCTAACACTACCTTTAACCTCTCTAACTCTGCATGCATTTACACAGCTGCACTCACTATGCTCACAGATTCACACAATATATTACAAGCAGAGCAAGAAAGAAAGCAGTTGACAGAGATTTTTATGTTTTTAGATGGTTTT
The DNA here is from genome assembly GCF_036172605.1 of Pelobates fuscus. Classification (NCBI taxonomy): domain Eukaryota; kingdom Metazoa; phylum Chordata; class Amphibia; order Anura; family Pelobatidae; genus Pelobates; species Pelobates fuscus. The sequence continues at coordinate 314,984,264 of NC_086320.1, read as the reverse complement.
AGCAATGTCCAGTTTAATTCTTTACACTTGCTTTATGTGCTGTATTTTGAGGTTGGAAAGCAGGGGGCACCTTGAAATTCTGTGCCTACAGGGAATCCTTCCCTGGTTGGTTTGCTAAACCAGTTCTCAATATTTTGTGCCCAAAAGTATATGAGAATAGACAGACAGGCAGATCAATGGATTCACAAACGGATAGATAAACAGACAGACATAAACAAAATGGAAAACATATTCTGTGTTCTTTCAGTTAATAATACATCTTTCGTGCCACAATCTATTTAAATGTGTATGTGTGTGACATTTCATATTTGGTCACAGTGGGAACCTATTCTACAGATGTTTTTTTTTCTATTATTAGAGAAAATGTTTTGCTTTTTTTTCTTGCTGGGAAATATGCATTCTTAATGGATATGCTTCCTGCGGCTTCAGAGATTGTGGTAAGCTTTAGTATCAGAAATGCACTAATATAAATAACCCCCTTCTTTTTATTCCATGTACAACTTTATCAGGTTTAGTGCAGAGGGGCATCTGCACATGGCAAACTCCATGCCACACTATGCCACACAATTCCTTAGCCAATACCATTATTACTTAAAATATTGCTTACCTCTGTCTACTAGTTAATGATGTCTACTGATTATAGAGGTTTACTCCAACTCTTTTTTATGCTTCTTGATTTTTAACGAATAGAACCATGTTGAGCATTATTCTTTAGGTACCTCCCTCCCTACTCAACCTAAAATGACAATAAAAATAAGCTAAAACCTACCAGAACTGTAGCACCGGGCAAATCTCCAAGATTTTGTTTAGACAAGGTCATTAAGTCCATTAACAGTGTGCTCTGCGTGCTGACAATGGACTTATATTTTGCACAGTATTGACATTTAGCAATCCAGAACAAAGTTCTGGGTTACCAATGCCATGTGTGCCAAGGGTGTAACTAGCCCCTCGCACAAAAACGCAGCTATCTCGGTATGTGATCTCAGTATCGCTCTCCAATAATGCACTCTTTAACCAGATTATGTTTTCTAAAAGCTAATCTTGCTTTTCACATGGAAGGGAGAATAGTTGAACATGTAAACATATGGAATCCTATGTAGCATGATCATTGATTTCTCAAGTAAATGAATGAATAAAAGCACACAGTGTTGACTTACCATTTGTTTGAAAAAAATCAAAACCAAATTTATTCCCAGTGCACTCAGTGCCTATGGTAAGGATTTGCTTATGCTGTAAAATTAAGGTTTTTCACTAAAGTGGCAATTACTTTGAATTCAGAGTAAATTCAAAACAAATTTAGCCTTTAAGGGCAAAATAATAATAATTAAAACAAAATCTCCAAGTCAACTATGCTTCAAGTTTGGCATTATATTTGAAATTCAATTTACATTTACTGTAGTTTTAATTCCAGACAATGCTCACTGTAAGTTATCTTACATAGTAATCTTGTTTAAAAAAAAAGACTAAAGTCCATCATGTTCTTCCTTGAAACCCATTATTTGAAGCTGTTGATACAAAATAAGGCAATTATGCCACAAAAAGGGATAACATTTTGACTTCATAATGGCAATCAGATTTATCCTTTTATCAACAACCCGTTCATGCACATATCAACTATATTCTTGACTATTCAGTTTTTGCAAAAAAGGCATCCAAGATTTTTTTTTAAATTATCTATAGAATCTGATAAGACAACCTCTTTAGGCAGAGAATTCCACATTTGTATTATTCTTACTGTAAAGAACCCTTTCTTCTGCTGTTAATGAAAACACCTTTCTTCCAGTCTCAATGTCTGCCCTCTTCTCTGTTGTATATGCCTACTAATGAACAGGTCAACACATAGCGGTTTGTACTAACCCTGTATATATTTGTATAGTGCTATCATTTCCCATTTGAGACACCTTTTTTCTAAAGAAAACAAATGCAGTTTTTCTATCCTTTATTCATTGCTACTATTTTCCATCCCTCTTATTAATTTTGTAGCTCTGCACTTTTTCTAGCTCAGCAATAGCCTTCTTTAAAAACCAGTAACCATAATTGTACCCCATATTAAAGGTGGGGTCTTGTCCTTGATTTATAAAGACGCAAAATTACATTTTGATCTTGTGCATTAATGTTCCTTTTTTATGCATGAAAGCACCTTCCTATTTTTTAAAATGGCAGAACGGTATTGCATACTGTTGCCTTGTTTGTTATCTACGACTGTTGCAAAGTCATTTACGGTACCTCTAACTCAACCCATTTAAGTTATTGCTACAACCATTATTTAATGCTTGCGTTACTGTGAAAGCTATTTAAGAATATAAAAATAACTAATAATAGTAAGACGAAGAAACCTTAACAGTACACACTGCAACCGTAACATATATATATATATATATATATATACAGAAAAAATAGATTTGCACTCCAACTTACTGGTGTCGTTGCTTGGTGCTTGTCAGCAAAATATGTAGAGACAGCGTGAAGATAGCACTCTCAGGACTTAAAATATTTAAAGTAAAACTTAACTTTTAATGTCCATAGTTCAGAGATCGACGTTTCAGACTTTCATCTCTCTCTCGCTCTCTCTCTCTCTCTCTCTCTATATATATATATATATATATATTAAAAAAAATAAAAAAATAATATATATATATATATATATCCACATAAAAAGAGCACTCAAAGGTCTTACTAGAAAAACTTAATGTCTTCAAAAAACATATACATAATCTGATCAATTGTACGAAAAAAGTGAAAAAGCCCTACTAACTCCTCCCTACTGGGGAATAACCCACAAAAAGAATAGGTGTGGAACCAAAAGGTCCCTAATTGGGAGAGTTATAATAAGAAAGGAGTCCCTACCTTTAATAGTCCTAGGGATATAAGGGGATAGAAATAGTCAGGAAGAAAAGACAGGGCATAAGGAATAGATGTGTAAGAGCACATGCAAATCCAAACAACTACTAAACAGGGAGATTGCCAGACCCAATGTGGTTTGGTTCGAATACCTCCAAACTGTAAGGTTGTGAAAGTATAGGTAGATAGAGGAAAGAGTAGAGGGTTAGGGGGAGGAACACCTCCAAGGGGGGAAGATAGAACAAAATCCCCCATAAAAAACCCCAATCCCAGAAAAGAGCCTACTCACTAAGAGAGGGTCCTAAAACTATTTTACCTCGGCACAGTGAAATTCACAAGTGCCTACCTATTACCCTTCCGTCTTCCTGGCTAAGTAGCTGAAAATACAAATTAACTTAACAAACTAATCCATAAGTGCTACCTAAGTGAACAGACTGAAAAAAATAAATAAAAATAAATGAGAACTCGACGCGCGTTTCAGCGTGCTAACACGCCGTCGTCAGGAGTAATAAATAATCTGATCAATGTTTCAGTCCAATGAAGTGGACTTTTATCAAGACATCAAATAAAGAAAATGAGACCTATATATTAAGGGCGCCGTTGTATTATCTGCCTTAATCATGGGGCATACTTGATCTCAAACAACAATTAAATTGCTTGTTTTTTGTGATGATGACAATGATAATACATCTGCTTTAAAACATCACACAATCCATAAATAAATCGAACTCCTTTGAGGTGTATGAGTGACATTAATAACTGGAATCTTAAAGTGAACTATGGTAATTTCAAAGGAAAGGAAAATGAAATTCATAGCAATTAACATATTGTGCCTTGCGTGTCTTGAAACTCAGGAGTCTTTTAAGACCTAAATTTGCCACGGAAGTCTTAATTGCATGTTTTATGCTCTCTGTGCATAATATAATCTCTAATTCATATGTAATACCTTGTAACGCTACTTATCATTCCGAGCTACCAATCTAAGCTACCAATCTAATAATTTAATTATATACTTTTTCCTCATTCAGAAATTGAGGATATTTATTATTGTATTTTCTAAATGATGGTCTAAAAGTGATTAACCCCTTAAGGACACATGACATGTGTGACATGTCATGATTCCCTTTTATTCCAGAAGTTTGGTGCTTAAGGGGTTAAAAGAGAGTCGGCTCCAATATGTTTGGCAAATTTGTTATTCAAATATATATTAATATATATATTCTGGTTTATCGCTGGTCACAGAGAGGCTTGTTTAAGTAAAAAGTCTCAAAAAACCTCACTACACTAAAGTTTACTTTCATTTGAAGTGTACGTGTCAAGGGCATATCAACTTGTACTCAACTAAAAAAAGGCATATTATCTATGCACTGTGCGAACACAATTACTAGAGAATGTATAGATTAAAATGTAATTCTGCCTCTCTGTCAGGATCAGGCAGGAACCTAAACATACAGACCGAAGTAACAACAAATAGACTTTCCATGTACCAGTCCTTAGAGTGGCTAGACATAGGGTGGACTGTGTCAGAGTAGACAGGAGAGATATGGATAAACGATAAACTAGCCAAAGTCAAAAGAGCACAGAGGTCATAAGAAATGTATTACTACTCAATATCAGGTACCAGACAAAGGATACACAAGGGATATGCTCTTGGGCTACCAGAACCACAACAGGGCAACATGGAGTGGGAGAGGTAAGTATAAATAGGCAGTACTTAATTTCTATTGGCCTACATCATTGCAGTATTCAACATTATTTGTGGGTAATAGAAAACCTTATTAGACTGTTTGCTTTTGTCATAAGTATGCATGGCATTCGGTCCAGCGAATTTGGCATTTGAACCCAAACTCAGTTTGCCTATAAGAACCCAAGGTGGGCGAGCGTGCAGTGTAACAAAGAATGCCGGGAGGCCCAGGTAAGAGGCTAGCAATCCGGACACCCTAATTTTTCAGCTGGTCGCCAACATATAAGCTACATATAGAGATGTCGCAAACATTAAATTTTCCGTTCACGAATGGCGAACGCAAATTTCCGCAAATGTTCGCGAACGGGCGAACCGCCATAGACTTCAATAGGCAGGCGAATTTTAAAACCCACAGGGACTCTTTCTGGCCACAATAGTGATGGAAAAGTTGTTTCAAGGGGACTAACACCTGGACTGTGGCATGCCGGAGGGGGATCCATGGCAAAACTCCCATGGAAAATTACATAGTTGATGCAGAGTCTGGTTTGAATCCATAAAGGGCATAAATCACCTAACATTCCTAAATTGTTTGGAATAACATGCTTTAAAACATCAGGTATGATGTTGTATCGATCAGGTAGTGTAAGGGTTATGCCCGCTTCACAGTGACAGATCAAACTCCCCGTTTAACGCACCGCAAACAACCGCAAACAGTCCATTTGCACAACCGCAAACTCCCCATTTGCACAAGGTTGGATACCAAGCTAGCCATGTCCTGTTCCTTGTCCTCACTGATGTCATTGAAGGTCTCTTCCTCCACCCAGCCACGTACAACACCAAGGGTCCCCGAAAGGTGACAACAAGCTCCATGGGACGCCTGCTGTGTTTGGTTGTGATGTAATCTCGCTTGCAGACAACTAACTGCTATTCAATCTATTACAGTCAAAAATTATTTATTTTTTAAATGTACACTACTGTTACACCAGATATGAGTTGCACTGGTGTGACACTGTGCCCTGGCAGGCCCCTGAAACGCACACGTGTGAAGGAAACTGACTGCTATTATATTACAGTCAAGAAGTTTTTGTTTTTTTTAAATACAAGCTATTGTGACACCAGATATGAGTGGTGGCACTGGGCAAGTGGGCACAGTATACGCTGTGAGCCTGACACACACGCTGGCAGGCAGGCAACTGCAATTAGATTACACAGGAAAAAAAAAGCAGACTGATGTTCTAGCCCTAAAAAGGGCTTTTTGGGGTGCTGTCCTTACAGCAGAGATCAGATGAGTCCTTCAGGATAAGTCCTTCAGGACTGAATACACTAGCCTAGCTATCGATTTCCCTATTACATCAGCAGCAGCACACTGTCCCTCCTCTCACTAAGAATGCAGCTTCAGAATGAATCTAAAATGGATGCTGTCCAGGAGGTGGGAGGGTATGGCTGGAGGGTCTGCTGCTGATTGGCTGGAATGTGTCTGCTGACTGTGAGGTACAGGGTCAAAGTTTACTCAATGATGGGGGCGGGGCCTGACAGCCAAGATGGCCGGACGTGTCCTCTGAGGGCTCCTGCACCAGAGGGCATACAAATACCTAATCTGTCTGATTTAATGAAGCCCACAACACAAGGTACCCAGCTATCGAACCGGGACCCCACGCGGAGCAGAATGGTACCACTCCGGTACCAAACCGCCACGGGAAAGCCCGAACCGGCCACGCGGCCTAATCCTGAGCGGGGCCTAGAGCATGGAGGAGGCGGCCGATCCCCCGACTTGAAGCCCGCTCACAAGCGTGAGAAGAGCAAAGCCCTGCTACCCCCCCCCCCCTTCGGACCGGCGGGGGTTATCCCGGTCCACTATGGGGATGACAACCCCTGTAAAACGACGAAACCAAGCGACAAACAAACGGGACCCACGAGGCCCAAACAAAATGGCGGCGACAAAGCAGCATGGGACGAAGCGCCCACTACACAAGCCCCCCGGGAATATAGCAGAGTTCTGCGGCAGACTCATTGATCACCTCTGCACAAAGCTCCACACCCAGGGGCTGGCATTCAGGCGGGCGAGGAGAGAAGCAGCGGCTTGGATCCGCCCAGCGAACAGGCGAAATATGAACTGGAACCCTCCTCGGGCCTCCAGAGGGGCTCTCAGTGGGCAACGCCGACACTTCATGAGGCGGAAATCGACATCAAGCCCCTTGGACACAGACACTCGCTCCCGCGCACGCCAGGGAGAGAACCGTGAACAGAACCAGCCTGAAGGCCACCTGGTGGCACCGAAACTTCTGGGCCAGCTGCAGACTTCCCCACGTAAATGGACACGCACCGTCTGCAACGAAGTACACCACCGGGCAAGTGCAGCAAGCGTCTGCACATCACGGACCCGCACACACATTACAGGCAAGGGAGCCCATCAAGCAGACCGACACCGGGCGCAGAACAGCCAGAGGAAGAACGGAGACACCACACTGAGACACCTCACAGACTATCTCCTGAAGCACATTCATGGCGTCGGATGAAAATACCGCGGATCTGGGTATGGCTGGAGTGCACCCCTGGTAAACCACGGTACAGCACATCACTGGACTCTGACAGCTACAGGCTACTGAAACTTATAACTGTGCAACGTATGCCTTACTTTACTTGATGTTTTCTCTGCTTAGACCGTATTTAATTAATTTTACCTTTATGTTTGCTTAACTATTGCATACGGTAGCCCACTGTGTAATAGGGCCTAGACAGTCTTGATGTACAGGCATCCCATTCTTTTTAAATTCTGCAATGTATAGCCCGTATTTAGTGTAAAACTACCAGTATATTATGTCACTTCTTGAATTTTTCGGACCACAACCTAGCCCACAATTTTCAGGCTGACAAGCACTCTCATGGAACCTCGTGGTCGCTGTTTAAATTGTTTTCGCAGTTGATCTAAATCTAGCATGTCACACTACTAAGCACCTTCATCAAGCAAGTCATTGTATGCCTGTTTCATAGGGGTCAGTTCAATAGCACACCTAGAGCATACCTAATACGACTAAAGCTAGCTAACGACAGTATATATTTTTCTTTTGTGTCTCCGGCCTCATGGCATTGTTTGGCCCAGTATGTTGGTAGACGATAGTTTATGCTTCACATAACCCTGCTTACAAACCATGCCACAATATACGGCAACACAAGCCGCATTACAAACCTAACTTGTAAACATATAGCAGCTCTATTAGAAACTACTGAAATGTTCCAGATGGTATGTAACCTTATATAAAGTGCTAGCTGTATTACGACGACCAATTTAGCATTGTTAAGCTCCAGAACCCGATTGTTTTTATTGTTATCTACCTCCAATACTTTGACTTAGATATTATAAATGTTTAGTTAAGCTGGAAAAAAAAAACACAGAAAAGTGTGCAAATTCTCATGCCACTGTCTGCCATGCATTGCTTTTGTGTTACGCTGTTGTGGCGTTTGTAGACATCATGTAACCACCTGCACAACTAAAATAAAGAATTTAAAAAAAAAAAAAAAAAGTTTACTCAATGATGACGAATAGGGGGCGGACCGAACATCGCATATGTTCGCCCGCCGTGGCGAACGCGAACAAGCTATGTTTGCCAGGAACTATTCGGGACATCTCTAGCTACATATAAGCATAACATATTTGCAGATAATTGACTAGAGCAGGAGAACCCTACTGCAGGAGGTTCTCTCGATCTCTTTTACAGCAAAAGCAATACAGACTTGGTAACTGTTGTGATTATTCCACTTGGAAGTCTGTCTTGCTCTTTGCCAATTCAGGAACAGAATGACAGATGTCACACACTGATTACTTTCATGTTGGCATAAAGCCAATATTTGGTGTCTTAGAGGAGGCTTATCCTGCTTTGGGAAGAGGTCTCTATCACGACCAGCTGAGTAGCATGGGGTGAGAAGAAGGAAGGGAACAGAGGGTAGGTGTCATGCCATGAACCTAGCTTTCATACAGAAGTGTTGTGGTCATACAATGCATGTGCAACTATTGCTGTGCTCTGCCAGTCTAATGTTTCACTATGGAACGCATTAAATCCAATCCTTCTCATTGAGAATTATTCACATGCTGACACTGGACATAAAATAGATTCAACTATTGTACCGGTTTCCGTTGGAATCCTGTACTCGCTGTATGACAGCCACCAGGGGAGAGGAAATTGAAAATGTAAAAAGTACCCTTTCTTAAAACCTTTATTCAGTTTTCTTAAACTGACCCTTTAAGATTATGTTAGCACTTAATATAAATCTTTCATGACATGTTCACTTTTAGTATAGCTTACCAACTGTCTTCTGTTTTGTAGACAACTATTAATTGATTGTTGTTTTGCTGTACTGTGGTGTTGGCCAGCTAATATAAAATAGCACTATAACTTCAGGTAGCTTATATTTCAACTTTAATTCTCCAATGTTTCAAACCAAGCAAAAATGTTGATTTTTATTTAAATATTCCTCAAAGTAAGTTGACCAGATGGCAACTAAGATTGGGTTTGTTTATGAAGACTGATTTTGTCAGTGTGTTGCCAATCAGTAAGAGTATGTCCAAAATCTCATTCCAAGAGATGTGTGTCTAAGGATGGGGGTGTTTATGGTCTAAAGTGTTGTTGGCCAGTTACTATCTCCCTCCTATACATTTATATTATCCTTTGCCAGCAGTCTGGAGGATGGGGTCTGGCAGTGCATTCTGGGGATTGAACAACACAAACTAACTAGCAGATAAGCGCCAATATCAAATAAGCTTTTTTAGAAAGTAAGTGAATTGATTTTAACAAGAAAATCCAAGTTAAACCTAATTTTACTAACGCACCTTAAAATGTTTCCTATTATACGTCCTCAGAATTTATACAAAGGAGAGGAGGCTAAAATGGAGGCACCCAGTTACACGATAAAGAGGTGTGATTTTTTACATTTAATTTTATTTTTCACTCCTCACAAATATAGGGATAAGTAAACATAAAATTAAACACACCTAGAAAGTGACAGTTTCCCTTTAAATATGAGGAATTGTATAACGATATATCTTCCCTTTTATTGGCAAGCACTGGTCATATAATTGGTTACAATGAGTACATAAAAACTGTATCCCATGAATGTTCTTTTTTCTCTTCCACATACTGCTTCTCTGGAACTTCTCTACTGCTCTCTTTGCCTCACTGTTCTCTGAAACAGGCACCCCCTAGTCATTACCAGATTAAGCCTCACTGTCTTTAAGGGTTTTACTTCTATGCCTTAACTACCCGTTATGTTGGCTTTTTAGTCCTAGTCTATCGAAGTCATACGTTGGATAAGCCTATGATTTGATATTAGCTATAATTTTCTCCCTCAGCTGAGTTTGCTAATAACCCATCTTACCGTTTTGGAGAACTTATTTACTTGAGCTGCATTGATATTAATCACTAAGCAGAGATTTATAATAAAATAAAGATTTGTATTTCTTCAAAGATACTAATTAACTTGGTGAAATCTCCCTTTTTTCAGCCTAAGCATATTCATACCCATATTCATTTTGAGATTAAATAGGAACTGTCATTTCTTTTGAAATTACAACATTGCAACAAAACAAAATAAGAAAAAAGAATCCTGTTAAAATCCCCTATAATTTGTGTGAACCCTCGTGTGATGCTCTGTATTATTTTTTTTATGTATTAAAGACTTGCCTATAAGGCTCACAAACGTGTTCAGTCCTGGCACAGCCAAGGCATACATTGCTTTGGAGGAAGAAAAAAAAACAACGTATAAAACGTGTTGCATTCTGAAAAATGGTGCAAAGATGTTAAAGTGACAGAGTCACCGATTGAATTCACCTGCTCTTTCCACTGGTTTCCACTGTGATTGCCTCACTTTAAATACTTTAGGCCAGTGGTTACCAACCCAGTCCTCAAGTACCCCCTACCAGTCCAGGATTTAGGAATTACCCAGTTGTGTGTAAGGTGTTTTTAGAAAGAAAGAAGAAAAAAAAAACACTTTTAAATTCAACAGGGTAATACCTAAATCCTGGACTGGTACTTTAAATTCAACAGGGTAATACCTAAATCCTGGACTGGGTACTTGAGGACTGGGTTGGGAACCCCTGCTTCAGGCAGCCTTTTGAAACAGAACACTTATTATGCCCCTAGTGTTTCTATTTCTCTTTCTCTCCCTATGTTCTCTCTCTGCTGTCTGCCAGGTGTAAAGGACAGAGCTTATAATATTCATTGACAAGGAGCTGCGACGCAGCCACTCATCATCAAAATGTCGGTAAATACAGCAATGTAGATTTCTCCATTTAACTTAATTTTCCAAAATTCACAAACACATATTTCTTAAATAAAAATCAACATAACATAAAAATCTTATCTAAAATAACAGTTCGCCTTTAAAAAACAGAATCTGGATTTGGACGTAGTGGGTTTATTCACTAAACACTGATATGTGATAATTTGAGACCCAAATGGAAACTAAAACAACCAAATTGGTACATTGGACAGTTGACTTAAATTACTATAATATTCTGTTTGTGTACAGATCCCATTTTGATGTATGTCTTACGAACTGATTGCAAATTGCCATTCATTTAATTATCATATCCTTTTCTGGAAACAAACTTTAGGACATGTTGCTTCCTTTTTGCATATCCATCTTCAGATAAAACAACAAAACATGCTCACTACAGGCCTATTTACAATTTCCCAACACACCCATATATGCTATAAAGTTCATATTTTGAAATTAGATTCCAGGCACTATATTTGCACACAGGATATAGAATATTGTGAAATAATGTGATTTTCTACATGCTAGTAAAATGGTAACCCTGCAAGTGTAATTATTGCAGTTTTTTATAAACTGCAATAATTACATTGCAGGGTTAACTCCACCTCTGGTGGCTGTCTATTAGACAGCCACTAGAGGTCACTTCCTGGTTTCTAGCACAGGAAACCTGTGCTACAGCGTCGCTGGACATCCTCACGCTGTGTGAGGACCTCCAGCGTCGCTCAAAACCCCATAGGAAAGCATTGAAATGATTTTTCAATGCTTTCCTATGGGGAGACGTAATGCGCATGCGCGGCATTGCCGCGCATGCGCATTAGGTCCCCTCGGCCGGTGGGCGAGATCAGTCTCGCCCACCGGCCGACGCAATGAAGAGGAAGAGCGTCGCGGAAGTGGAGACAGCGACGAGGGACATCGCCGCTGCCTCAGGTAAGTCACTGAAGGGGTTTTTACCCCTTCAGTAACCGGGGATTGGGGGGTGGGAGGGAGAGGGACCCCCCAGTGCCAGGAAAACGGATCGTTTTCCTGGCACTGGAGTTTCCCTTTAAAGTTATACTAGAGACATCAACACAACTTTAGTTTAATGACTCAGTTTGAGTGTATAGATCACGTGTATAGATCAGGTTTTTTATCTCTTGCTTTGTAAATTGTAATTGAATTACACAATACTACATTGAATAGAATGTGAAATAAAGGAAGTTTAAACATTAGATAAGTCTTTACAGGAAGTGTTTAGGAAGGCTGTGTAGGTCACATGCAGTTAGGTGTGACTATGGCTGCAAAAACAAAGTGATTTAACTCCTAAATGGAAGAGAATTGAGCAGTGAGGCTGAAGGGACATGATCTATACACTAAAACTGCTTAATTAAGCTAAAGATGTTTTGGTGCCTATACTGACCCTTTAACTCAACTGAAGTAAACGTGGACCTGACGTGAATGTCCTAGATATCCCTGAGTATCATATGAAACTTACGTGACAGCATCTGTTCCATTTCATTATAGCGGAGATTGTTTAGTGCTTTTACTGTAGATATTTTTTTTATATTCAAGCCTTAGTTAAACAATACATAATTAGTTATTGTTTCTCTTTTAAGAGGACAACATGTCAAAAACAGTATGTTGCATACGGCACACGATTCAGTTGCTGTTTACATACCACAGAACCAAAAAACAAAACAAAACTGAAAAATGGGCATTAACAGCAGAATTTACAACATTATATCCAGCAGCTAATTACTTTCAGATTTAGTAATACATGACAGAAGATAATTCATTGTCATTTAAAGAAACTGCCAAATGATATATTTATAAGAGGGCATGAGAAAAACTTAAACTTTTGCAACTACAACATGAACCACGATTAAAACCAAACCAAATCAGCTGGGACACATTACTTACACCAAGATACATTCCTTTGCTAGAGAAACAAAGAGACAGGGAAAATGCAATTTAATATTTTTCTCATCCAAACAGTAAAAAATGCCTTTGCCAGTGATTGGGTCGAAATGTAATTCCTACTTCATTTTTGTTTCAGACTATAATGTAGACACATTCACTAACGTTCTACGCACTAAAACTGATGTAATCATAAGTCCTAAATACACGTACTGTAAATTTATATCTGTGTCTGCAATGTAGGTCTCAGTGGTGCAAGGATTTGAATGCTTGCTTTGATAGTTGGCTACAGTAGTTAGAGCTACTTAATAACTTTGTATTATTACAAAAGTTACGGTGCGGACTGTAACTCCATTCCCAGAGTAGTTTATAACTATAGGATTTTGCGAAATGCGTTAGACTGCCTCCTGGAGCAGATAGGTAAAAAAGGAGGAAGTTTTACTTTCACCTTTTTAGTATCAAATATGTCCAACTTGCGTGTGATTTGTGTGCACGGCTCATACACATCTGGGGTGTTCATTTCTCTCTTTCCCTGAATAAGATCTAAGCCCACGGCTGTGGGCATGCACAGTTGGAATCTCAAGATATTGCTGCACACCACTTGGTATACAACACTATAAAGTGGACTGTGTATAAGGGAATAGCAGAGTCTGTACCTCTATTGCCAGTTTATAAAGCAGTTTTGCTCATCCTACATCATGATTGAAAATGCAGCTGGGAGAATAACATACCTATCCCATAAACTCCTGCTGGCAATGTGCAATAGATAAGGACAGGAGACAAATAGTTAAGCCTCTCCCTGGTCAGGGATGGGTCTGATGAATGCACCTTTAGCCCATTTAAGTACATCAATTTTAAAATATATTTTATTTACTTATTTAAATTTTACGCATTATATAAAAATGGGTTGATTCCCTGCCTACAGGGCCGGATTAAGAGCACACTGGGCCTGGTGCTGACAATTATGATGGGCCTAATTACGGAATCTTATCGACCAAAAACATTAAAACAATCATACCTCCCAAGCGTCATGTATCTGATGGAGATGGTGCTGGAGGGTAACTCATAGGATGCAGCTATAAGAAAACACATACTCTATGCTAATCTCTCTCTAATTTATATCTTTCATCTTTCAATTAAATCCATAACCCTTAACAGCAGTGTCCAGTGAAGCAGGCAGTCAATGGGCGGGGTAAAAGGGTGGCCACTGGTGCGAATCACGTGACCAGACCTGCCAAAAGGGGAGAACATGCCCAAAAAGGGGGCATGTCTGTCCAAAGAATTTGAAGGACAGCCTGGCATGAATGCATGTCAGGCTGCCCGCCAATCATGCAGGCTGTCCAACTAAGGGTATACTATGCAGGCAACACCCTGAGCTTGACATAAATGCGTCTAATGATGCGCTCACTCAATGCTTTCTAAGGACTGTCCCCTAGCACTCGCTGGTCCACTTGTCTCCTTACCTTCTTACTAGCAGGCAGAAGTTATATAGTCTGAGACAGATAAAAGGTGTATGTAGTGAGTGTAGATGAATGGGGACATGCCACAGTGTTAGAGAGACCAACGTCTGCATTACCTAAACTAATTTTATTGTCAGCCAGTCCACACAAGTTTTGTTCCCATACATCCCTCTTAAGCTTCCAAACTTAAAGGGACACTATAGTCACCAGAACAACTACAGCTTATTGTATTTGTTCTGGTTAGTAGAATCATTCCATTCAGGCCTTTTGCAGTAAACACTGTCTTTTCAGAGAAAATAACTCCACTGGTCACTCCTTAGATGGCTGCTAGAGGTGCTTCCTGGGGCAGTACTGCCTAGTGTGCAGCACTGCCATTCAGTGTCTCCACCCTCGGCATGCAGACACTGAACTATCCTCATAGAGATGCATTGATTCAATTTATCTTTATGTGGAGATGCTGATTGGCCAGGGCTATGACTTGTGCTGGCTCTGCCCCTGATCTGCCTAGTTGACAGTCTCAGACAATCCTATGGGGAAGTATTGTAATTTGCTCAGACCACCACTTCTGATGATGTCAGGAGACAATCAGTTCAGAGGCAGAGCCAGCAGCTCAGACTTGAATACAAGTTATATTTTACTATACTTAGGGAGGCAAGAAGGGGGCAGGGTGGTGGTTTTAACATAATAGGGTCAGAAATACATGATTGTGTTCCTGACCCTATAGTGCTACTTTAAGCAAGAGTATGTGAAGAGTAGTTAAGGTTGCCACCTTTCTTGGAACAAAATATCAGCCTTAATCCTTTGTATAATCACAAGGAGTGACATCAGAGAAAATTCTGTAAAATCACCAACAAACTACTCACAGTTTTAATCTGCTGTATAGATGGATTGCTCCCAGTGTCTCAGTCTCGCAAGTCACCCAGTCTCTCAGTGTCCCTATGTATCACAGTGTCAGTGTCCCCATGTCGCCCAGTCCCCTAGTCTCCCAGTGTCTCAGTGTCCCCATTTCTCCCAGTGTCTCAGTGTGTCCCCATGTCACTAGGACACTGAGAGACATGGGGACACTGAGAAACCCGGGGACACTGGTAGACATGGGGACACAGACATTTAGGGAAACTGGAAGAAATGGGGACACAGACACTAGGGACACAGACACTGGGAGACATGGGGACATTGAAACATTTGGGGACACTAAGACACTAGGGACACAGAGACATGGGAACACAGACACTGGGAGACTATGGGACACTGGGAGACTAGGGGACACTGGCTGGGAGACAGACACTTGGGGACACTGGGAGACATGGGGACAGTTGTGGACATAGACATGGTGACACTAGGCACACAGAGACATGGGGACACTGAGACACTAGCGACACTGGATGGGGGACACTGGGAGAAACAGCGTCCCCATGTGTCTCAGCATCCCCATGTGTCTCAGTGTCCCCAAGTGTCTCAGTGTTCCCAGGTCTCCCAGTGTCTGTGTCCCCATGTGTCTCCTAGTGCCTCAGTGTCCCCATATGTTCCCTAGTGTCTCAGTGTCCCCTAGTGTCTCAGTGTCCACATGTGTCCCCTAGTGTCTTAGTGTCCCCATGTGTCCCTGCTGCCTTTCCCCCCCATCCCTCACTTATCTGAGCTGTAGAGCTGCTGTCTGGACTCTGTGCTGTGTTGCTGGTCCCCACGGATCAGTGAGTAGTACAGAGAGGCAGGGATATGCATAGACATAAAATACTAGACGCCGCATTGACTGCTACTTCCTATTGGCGCTGATGAGCCGCGGGGCCGCCATCTTGGATCGGTCACAGTGTGATCTGCAGCATAGACATATATAGAATATATATGTCTATGATCTGCAGAGCAAGGTCCTCAAAGTAAACATGGTTAGTCTTAAAATCCACCTGGAGGGTGTATAGATCCAGTAGCATGATGTTTAATCCTGGGATATTAAATAAAATTAACTGACATTTGCTGCTTTAAGACCTCTGTGGTTATTTATGTTATCGACTAAATTTACTCAATACATTGAAATTATTTGAATTTCCAGACTGAAACTATGCGTTGCATTTGGATTTAGGTTTGCTAAAATTATAAGTTTAGTGAACTAACCCCACAATCTATCATCTTAATATACATGTTTTAAAGTAGGACTGGATCTTTGCCTGATTTGTAATGTATTTACTTTTCACCTATTTTTAACCAATATGGATTTTGGAACTGTGCAAAATAAAATGTAGATATTTACAACTCTGTATTATTGTGAGCTCTGTCTTTTGCACTTTGAAGTCCGCATGGAGATAGCATAAAGAGAATAGGAGAAAAAACAATCACATCACTATTTACTAAAGTGAGATTTGTCACTAAGGAAAAGTAAATAAAAAAAAATTAGGGACAGAAGTCCTAATATATAGACATATAATACCATACCTGGTGACCGGCCCAAAATGGCGCCCGCATTTCATGGCCCCCCAAGGTCAATGCGGCGTCTAGATATTATATGTCTATGGGGATATGCTGTAACTTCCTATCCCTGCCTCTCTCCACACACAGTGACCCTGGCCGGTGCTGGTATTGCAGAGTTATCTCCACTTATTCTGAGTAAAATACCTGCATTTGTATTGCCAGTATTACTGCAATACCGGCACGGCCAGGCAGTCTCAAATACCGGCTGTGCCAGTAAAATACCAGTCAGGTGGCAAACATAAGAGTAGTGTGTGTGTGTAAAAAAAAAAGCAATGAAAAACAATGAAAAGCATATATTAAGTAAAAGTGTAGAAGATTTAAGATAAACATCCTAATTTACCTAAATTATGTTACGTACTTGAATAGCCTCCCGGAGAAGGTGTTAACGACTTCAAGATCTGTTACAATTATGACTGTGACAGTAACAAAAGATATTCCCAGTCCTGAAGAGGTTAAAACAATTCCAGGATATTGCATGGCCTACATGAATCAAATTCCACAGAGTTGCAGAAATACCCCTGACATTACAGTGTGACAACGAACAATTATCCAACAACGCACTCTTAGAATGTCGGGCACATAGTAGTTGAAATTATTCTGTGTGTATTTTTAATTGTTTTTTCCTGTCCGTAGAGGACAAAAAAAGGACATCCTGTGATAGTGGTTCATGCATTCTAAAAATGTAGAAATGATTTGATTTTTATTAGCTATTAGAATACTTGTTTCTATGTAACATTATGTAACATAGGACAGCAAAAACAAACTGTGCAGTTGGGTATTTTTTTCTCGTATCCTGAAGAACACAGAAGGGCAACTCATGATGGGGGACACGCAGATCCCAAATTCAGAGGTATGAGGGTCTGTAACTTATGAAAGCCCTGATAGTTTTAGCTTTGACTTATCTGTGACCTTTATTTGCCTGCAAGATGTGGCTGCACTCCAGATATATTAAGAACTGAAATCATTATAATCTAATTTAGCAAATGCAGGACATAAACACAAGTTAATATGAAAGGTATTATGTTGCTGAGCACTGAATGGGCAGACAGAGCACATTTCAACCCTTTGATGCCAAATAATAGAGAGCTCCACTAGTACATGTCAGTCTAATTAGATTTTATAGTTCTTAATTAACTGCTTTCATACCAGGTACTTCCATAAGAATTTATTTCAAAGGACATGCTTACACTGATCAGCCACTGCATTAGAACCACTGATAAGTATTACTGCAGCCTTGCTGATTGATTGTATCCATACAGGGCCTCCTGCACCATCAGCCCCCAAATTCATCTAGTTGAACAGGTGGTGTTGGTGTTATACTTGTGTTTGGTCTTTATCAGTGTATTTACATGTTCATCCATTGTAGATACTTAAAGGGACACTATAGGCACCCAGACCACTTCATCTCATTGAAGTGGTCTGGGTGCAGTGTCCCTGTCCTACTGAGTCCTGCAATGTAAAACATTGCAGGTTTTGAGAAACTGCAATGATTACTTTGCAGGAACATAGAAACATAGAATGTGATGCCAGATAAGAACCATTCGGCCCATATAATCTGCCCTTTTTTTTCGGAATACTTTCATTAGTCCCTGGCCTTATCTTATAGCTAGGATAGACTTATGCCTATCCCACGCATGCTTAAACTCCCTCACTGTGTTAGCCTCTACCACTTCAGCTGGAAGGCTATTCCATGCATCCACTACTCTCTCAGTAAAGCAATACTTCCTGATATTATTTTTAAACCTTTGTCCCTCTAATTTAAGACTATGTCCTCTTGTTGTGGTAGTTTTTCTTCTTTTAAATATAGCCTCCTCCTTACTATGTTGATTCCATTTATGTATTTAAATGTTTCTGTCATATCCCCCTGTCTCGTCTTTCCTCCAAGCTATACATGTTAAGATCCTTTAACCTTTCCTTTTAGGTTTTATCCTGCAATCCATGAACCAGTTTAGTAGCCCTTCTCTGAACTCTCTCTAAAGTATCAATATCCTTCTGGAGATATGGTCTCCAGTACTGCGTACAATACTCTCACGGTCTCACCTGTGTTCTGTACAATGGCATGAGCACTTCCCTCTTTCTACTGCTAATACCTCTCCCTATGCAATCAAGCATTATGCTAGCATTTCCTGCTGCTCTATTACATTGTCTGCCTACCTTTAAGTCATCTGAAATAATTACCCCTAAATCCCTTTCCTCAGATGCTGAGATTAGGACTCTAACAAATATTCTGTACTCTGTCCTTGGGTTTTTACGTCCAAGATGCATTATCTTGCACTTTACCACATTCAACTCTGACCATTTTTTTAGTTTACCTAAATCATTTGCCATTTGGCTTATCCCTCCTGGAACATCAACCCTGCTACATATCTTAGTATCATCAGCAAAAAGACACACCTTACCATCAAGACCTTCTGCAATATCACTAATAAAAAATATTTCTAAGGACTAAGACTGTCTCCAGTGCTGTCTATCAGACAGCCACTACAGGTGCTTACGGGTTTCTAAGGCACTCTGAGTTCCTGAAACAATGCTGAATGTCCTCACGCTCTGCAGTGAGGGCCTAATGTGCTCGCCATGCATTTGCATTAGGTTCCCCATTGGAGAAACTCAGAGGAGGTGGAGCACCAACCCAGAGCTGAGGGACGACGGCACTGGAATAGTGTAATTGACTAGAGTTTTTTTTTAACCCTTTTTAAAAACAAGAGGGGGTCCGAGAGTGATGTGGGAACCAGAGGGCACAATAGTGTTAAGAATACAGATTTGTCTTCCTAACACTATAGACTCCCTTTAATATTCCTAAAGGCTTCTCAGTAAAGAGCCAGTGATGCTATCCATTAGAAGTGCCATTACCTTGCCATGGTTTTACTTATTAAATGTTCACGCCTGATTATTTTTAGCCCACTGTATTATACAGTGTATTATTCGGCACTAAGGGTTCAGCCTTAGTATCGTCTGGTCTCTGGGTAATTTACAATGAATTCGCTGATGTTTATACATTACAGGGTAAATTGTAATGCATTAAAACATTATCTTGGAAAATATAGGACAACAAAAGCCTAGATGGAAATTCAGCGGAGGTGGAGCCCTTTATCTAACAAGGTAGTCTGCTCTTCATTTAACAATTTATGTAGGCACATTAATTCTTGAGATAGCTCGGTTAGTTAATACACCATTTGCTTTGACCTTACACACATCCATTTGCATGCTCTATCTCAGGAATTCTCTGTTCAGCATTGAAACATCACATTCTTAACTAATATAATGAAAGACAAAAGCCAGTAATGCAATAGTCTGCATAACCATAAAAGCATGCCCACTGTCTCGAGTCTTACTACATTAACCTGAACACATTGAAGTATATAGAGAAGGAACCTCATGCTGTTCTTAGCATGTTCCTCTCACCAATTAATGCTATATGCTTGTAGTTACATTGCCTAATCTATTAAAGCAAAAGTACATGCATGGTGGTGCACACATAAAAAGAGATTATTTTTTTACCGGTCTGTGTAAACATTAATTGTCTAAACAGTTCTGTCTGGTGCTACTGCCAAGGGTCTGTAAGAGAGACACCTATTTTATTTTATTTTTGCCAATAATAAATGTACATTTGCTCATGTGTGACTTTTAAGGTTGTGTGTATCGCTTCTATAATTGACTTGACGGTCGAGCACTTTTAAATGAATTTAACACACATTGCCAGTCTGTCAGGTCTGCACACGTGTAGAACACTCATACGAGATCAGTTCATTGCTAGTTAACATTAAGGATAGGTTAAAATTTAAGGGACAGTTTTAATGCAGGGAAAAGATGATTGCACCTAATTTAATGGATTTCCATTCTGTTTATTGAATAAAGAATCGTCATATAAATCACTGCTCAAACAGGTATGCTACAAGACACATCCAATAAAATGCCAAATGTTGGCACCATGCACACCTGGCTTGCTTGAGTAATTAGCTGTCACTCATGGACTTTTCTCTGCATTCTAATGTCCAGCAGACTTGTACTTGGTTGAATTATCCCGTTCCAGTACAGCTGTACCGGGTTATTCGTCTGCTGTGCTGCTTCTCTGGAATTAAATAAAGCGCTGGGTACAACATAAAAATGGCTTTGTTATATAATGCACAGCAGAATGTACCTGTATATAGAAGGTGCACACAGGTTCTGTCTCTGCAGAGACCACTGAAAAAATGGATTGCCGGTTCTCCATAGGGAAATAATTTCTCAATCCATAAGGATAGATTAAAAAAAAATTCCGTAGACATGCAGCCAGGACATACATGGGGCATTATAAAGATCACCACTTACTCATTCTCTGGGATTACACAGACCTGACTTTGTATGAATGTGCCAAGCTAATAGGACTGGTAATATGTCAGAATGATCTAAACGTGCTAGACTCTCAATTTTAGAAGCCACACAAATAACCTAAAAACGTTTAATCACTCTAGCTTAAAGGAACAGTGTAGAGTAAGGAATTAACATGTATATTCCTAATGCTACAGCCGTAATACCCCTTATCAATTAGGTCCTCCCTTGTAAAAAAATATATATAAATATATTTTTAAAAACAACAAAATAAATTTAAATTATAAAAATTACTACCCTTTTCTCTTGCACCAAGTCTCCCTCAGCGCTGCCCCAACCTCCTCCTCAGGTTGCTTTATCCTGGAGGCGTGCCTCTGGGACAGGGATAGGCAACCTTCAGCACTGCAGATGTTTTTTGGACTACACCTCCCATGATTCCTTGCCAGCATTATAGCTGTAAAATCATTGTGGGGGATGTAGTCCACAACATCTGGAATGCCGAATGTTGTCTACCCCTAGGATGACGGGCCAATCCAATGCTCCTCATTTTTCATAGAGATTCCCTCTCAAGCTGTGCTTTCGTGAACTAAAGGGTTTTGGGGGTGGCAGAGGGGAGTCAGGACTGCAGGCACTATAACAACTTTAATAAGATTAAGTTGTTAAAGTGCCTACAGTGTCCCTTTAAGTCGAAATAACAGTTTTATTCTTAATTATTCCTTTCAGCTGATCAGTTGGAATGAGTGCAGTGTGAGACCCTAGACTGTGTTAACTTGTCTGAGATCTCACTTATCGAGGTGATAGTGACTATCACATTAAATATGCAGGTTTGGAGTGGGGTACACAATGGCATATTTAATAGTTATTTCAAGCTACAACATCTGTGTTTTATTTTTAGATCTGTAAAGAAAATAAAAGTTTTGGGTTTGTTTTTTTTAGAGAAAAGTTAAATGTTACTTTAAGGGCTTCTATTTATAATAAAAATCTCAGCAGTGAATTCATAACGAGCACTAAAAAAAACATGGAAATGCATCCTGTTTTTAGAAATAATTTTAATAATATATTACGGGTTACCTAGAAACAAAATATGTTTAATTACATTTAATAGCAGTACACTGAATGTCGAGGCAAACTGGGAGAATCAGATAATAGAAATGTAACAAAGCTGGGGATTTTGCTTTATGTATTAATGAAAAGCAATAATGTTTGTTTATACATTCAGACTGTTTAAAGAACTACAGTTTAATCCTTTGGGTGTGTTTTATGTTATCTAAGACCTAGCCGGAACATATAAATAAAGAATAAAATAAAACAGTGTTCTGAGACCTATGGACCTTAAATGGGCATGCTAAGCTCCATAACGTCTACAGGTTGTGGTAGTTTTTAGGGTACTGTCCTTCACTCCTGTATTAAACTATTTTCAAGGGGTTTCAGTGTGGAAGTGTAACAATCGCAATGGCAATGTTTTAAATGAAGGGCCAGGCTACAGTTACCCAGAAATGCTCAATTTATGTCAAGAGATTTGCCGAAAGATGGTGCCATGGCATATTGACACCCCAACCTTTATAACGGCTACAATGGTTATTTAAAGGGACACTATAGTCACAAGAACAACTACAGCTTAATGTAGTTCTTCGGGTAAGTACAATCAGTCCCTGCAGACTTTTTGCAGTAAACACAGTCTTTTTAGAGAAAAGGCAGTGTTTACATTGCAGCCTAGTGACACTCCTCTGTATAGATCAGTGGCGTACATACCAGGGTCGCAGGGGTCGCGGCTGCGACCGGGCCCGGCCCACCAGGGGGCCCGGCCGCCCTGCGACCCAGGTATGTACCCACAGGGCCAGCCTCTTCTGCTGGGGGGCCCAGGAGCCGGCCTACTCCGGGCCCCCCGAGGCTGGCCCTGCTGTCACCCGGCTGGCTGGCGGGCGCGCGAGGGAGCACTGTCCCCTGGGTGCTCCCTCTTCAGCTCCCTCGCGCACCGCACTGAAACCGGAGCCGGAAGATGACGTCATCTTCCGGCTCCGGCAGCAGTACGCGGCGCGCGAGGGAGCTGAAGAGGGAGCACCCAGGGGACAGTGCTCCCTCGCGCGCCCGCCAGCCAGCCGGGTGACAGCCTGGCCAGCAACACCACTGGACCCCAGGGAATCCCCCCAGCTCTCCCACAGGTAAGGAGGCTGGGGGGATTAAAAAAAAAAAAAAAAAAGTTTGAGTGTGTTAGTGTGTGTGTGTGTGTTAGTGAGTGTGTTAGTGTTAGTGAGTGTGTGTGTTAGTGAGTGTGTTAGTGTTAGTGAGTGTGTGTGTTAGTGAGTGTGTTAGTGTTAGTGAGTGTGTTAGTGTTAGTGAGTGTGTGTGTGTTAGTGAGTGTGTTAGCGTTAGTGAGTGTGTGTGTTAGTGAGTGTGTTAGTGTTAGTGAGTGTGTGTGTTAGTTAGTGTGTTAGTGAGTGTGTTAGTGTTAGTTAGTGTTAGTGAGTGTGTGTGTTAGTGAGTGTGTTAGTGTTAGTGAGTGTGTGTGTTAGTGAGTGTATTAGTGTCAGTGAGTGTGTGTGTTAGTGAGTGTGTGTGTTAGTGAGTGTGTTAGTGTTAGTGAGTGTGTGTTAGTGAGTGTGTTAGTGTTAGTGAGTGTGTGTGTTAGTGAGTGTGTTAGTGTTAGTGAGTGTGTGTGTTAGTGAGTGTGTTAGTGTTAGTGAGTGTGTGTGTTAGTGAGTGTGTTAGTGTTAGTGAGTGTGTGTGTTAGTGAGTGTGTTAGTGAGTGTGTGTGTTAGTGAGTGTGTTAGTGAGTGTGTGTGTGTTAGTGAGTGTGTTAGTGAGTGTGTGTGTTAGTGAGTGTGTTAGTGTTAGTGAGTGTGTTAGTGTTAGTGAGTGTGTGTGTTAGTGAGTGTGTTAGTGTTAGTGAGTGTGTTAGTGAGTGTGTGTGTTAGTGAGTGTGTTAGTGAGTGTGTGTGTTAGTGAGTGTGTTAGTGCTAGTGAGTGTGTGTGTTAGCATGTGTGTGTGTTAGTAAGTGTGTTAGTGTTAGTGAGTGTGTTAGTGTTAGTGAGTGTGTTAGTGTTAGTGTGTGTGTTAGTGAGTGTGTTAGTGAGTGTGTGTGTTAGTGAGTGTGTTAGTGTTAGTGAGTGTGTGTGTTAGTGAGTGTGTGTGTTAGTGAGTGTGTTAGTGAGTGTGTGTGTTAGTGAGTGTGTTAGTGTTAGTGAGTGTGTTAGTGTTAGTGAGTGTGTGTGTTAGTGAGTGTGTTAGTGAGTGTGTGTTAGTGTTAGTGAGTGTGTGTGTTAGTGAGTGTGTTAGTGTTAGTGAGTGTGTGTTAGTGAGTGTGTTAGTGTTAGTGAGTGTGTGTGTGTGTTAGTGAGTGTGTGTGTTAGTGTTAGAGTGTGTGTGTTAGTGAGTGTGTTAGTGTTAGTGTGTGTGTTAGTGTTAGAGTGTGTGTTAGAGTGTGTGTGTTAGTGTGTGTGTCTGTTACTGGGTATGTTTGTGTGCGTCTGTCACTGAGTGTGTGTCTGTCAGTAAATGTGTGCGTCTGTTCATGAGAGTGTGTGTGTCTTAAGCACTTACCTTTCTCCAGCGCCGGACTCCCTTAACGCTGGGGATCTCTCCGTCCCCATCCGCCTCTCAGCTCCGAATGCACATGCGTGGCAAGAGCCACGCGCGCATTCAAACCGCCCATAGGAAAGCATTACTCAATGCTTTCCTATGGACGTTCAGCGTCTTCTCACTGTGATTTTCACAGTGAGAATCGCAGAAAATCCTCTAGCGGCTGTCAATGAGACAGCCACTAGAGGCTGGATTAACCCTCAGTGAAACATAGCAGTTTCTCTGAAACTGCTATGTTTCCAGCTGCAGGGTTAAAACTAGAGAGACCTGGCACCCAGACCACTTCATTGAGCTGATGTGATCTGGGTGTCTGTAGTGGTCCTTTAAGTGTATGTGTTTATGCATGCACTGGCATACATACCGCGGTCGCACGGGTCGCAGCCCTGCGACCAGGTGCCCGCCGCCATGTGTTGCGGCCCCAGCCTGCGCAGAGTAAGCGCTCGCGCAGGGGGAGGGGGCCCGGATCAGTTTTCGCACCGGGCCCCCATGGGTTGTGTGTACGCCACTGGTATAGATTGCTGTTCAGATTGCCAAATATATATATATATATTTTAAAAACACGCCTAACAACTGAGCTAGAATACACAGCTGACTTGGATACTTGTTTTAAATGTTTGTCTGATTAGCTTCTTATGGGTGTATTCACAAAACACAAAACTGTAGAGCACTGAAAACCAAATTGCAAAATGTAAACAATAGATATGACCTAAAATGATTTGGAAAATGTCTCTTTTATTACAATAGTGAAAAGGTAAATGAGGGTATACATATGCTCGTAGCTTGGTAATTGTGATGTGTATGATTTCCCGACACAATTGGTGTACATTGTTCTAGTTTGGTCAGTTGTCAGGCCTAACCGGGGTTTGTTTGGGGAACCACAAGAGACCATTGCGCTGGAAAACCTGCGATTGGGTTTTTGTCTGACTGTGGGTAGCCTCTTGCTCATGGGGCCCCTCGTGTCCGTTGTGGGAGTCTGGTTCGCTGTTGCGTAGAAATTTGGGGGGGGGGGGGGGCAGGGCAGGGCTGCTTGGGGTTGGGTCTGCTGGCCCTGGTCGGTTGGTTTAGGTGAGCTCTGTTATTGCCGTCAGGGGTAGGTCGGGGTCCCAGCTAGTCTTCCTGGTTAGCCTATGAGCCTAGGTTATCAATGCCCAGTTCATTACAAATCACAATTTTTTTTGCAAATTTTTACTCACTACAATTTGGTGTCCAATATTATGACAATCCTTTATCTTGCATACACTCTTGATTTAAGATAGATAACAATTTGCTCAATGGCCTTGAGAGAATCCCTACTAAACCTTCACAGTTAATTACCAAACACCATAAATGTGTAGACTATTTCCTTTGACTTTATTTCCAGCCTTTGATCTGCTTGCTTACTTCCATCACCCTATCAATTAACAGTAAAGATAAAACAGATAAAAATGACTTGTGCTTTTTTTCACACAAGCAAAATATAAAGCCTTTTCGGTATAGCATAGGAGTTCTCCCAAGGACACATAAATTAAAGATGCCTCCATGCTATAAATTATGGTATCTGGGTCATACTGACTAAGCAGTATTAAAATAATTTTAATTGTGTAGTCGTGTTTACGGGACAACACATTTTCATTATATTTAACCTTGTCAGCACAACTGGCTGATTTATCTATTTCAATAAAAAATTCTCATTGTAACTTGCTTGAACCCTTTTGTGCTTATCTTTATTTATTAAATGCCACCTTTTTATGTAGTGTTATGCAGTGGGAATAATGCACACACAAGACTTGAGTGTTAATTTATACTAAGCAAAGACAGATATTTGTGATTTCTTTATTTAGTTTAAAGAGACAATGTCACTTCTGAGATTTCCATAAAGCAAACTAATAGCTGCACTTGTTTAATTCTTGATTGTACATAAATTCGTTTTCGCAGGGTCCTCTTCAAGCTATTGTTGCTGTAAGTTTTTGTAATTGTTTAATTGATTGTTAAATCTCCCCCTCTGATAAAATTGTAAAGCGCTACGGAATTTGTTGGCGCTATATAATATATAAATAATAATACATAAACTAAACTATTGGCATATTCCTTAAAGGGACACTATAGTCACCTGAACAACTACAGCTTAATGTAGTTGTTCAGGTGAGATCTATAGCTCCCTGCAGGCAATCTAATGTAAACACTGTATTTTTAGAGAAAATACAGTGTTTACATTGATTGATAGGAATACCTCCAGTGGCCGTCACTCAGACGGCCACCAGAGGGACTTCCTATCACGCAGGGCCCTAAAAAGGCCCTGTACACGTCAGACGTTTGAAAATACGTCTGACGTGTTCAGGAGAGAGAAGGCACTGTGTGCGCGCCTTCTCTCTCCAGCCTGTCAGCGGAGGAGGGGGGCGGGCAAAGACCGCGAGCTGAGCTGTCACTCAGCTCAGCTCGCGGCCGCGCACAACGCGCGCATGCGCACAAGGGAGCAATGACGCTTCCAAATGGAAGCGTCTGATTGCTCCCTGCAGCGAAGCCGCGCAGCGAAGCCGCGCATGCGCACAAGGGAGCAATGACGCTTCCAAATGGAAGCGTCTGATTGCTCCCTGCTCGCGCCCGCCTATTTCGTCATTTTGACGAAATAGGGGGCGCGGCTTCACGAGGCTCCCGGCGCTGGAACCAGGTGAGTAAAATTGCCTCCCTGGAGAGTCCCTTTAAGCTAAGGGTGCCCATAAAGAAGATTTCAGATGTTGTAGAACTACAATTGCCACGATGCTTTGCATGCCTTTGGAATGACTTCAAATGGCAAAGCATCATGGAAGTTGTAGTTTTAAAACATTTGGTGAGAAACCTTTTGGGCACCTGTGCCTTAAACCATATGACACACAGGGAACAATTGGAGATTCAGGATAGGCTGATTACTATGAGTCACTTCCATGTTTTTGTAAAAGCTGTATATTGTCATTAAATAAGAGAAATTCTAATAAGCTAGGGTGCTGCTTTATATAATAAAGTGTATGCATAATATAAACAGAACGGAGTGCTCAACTAGTGCAGAATTCTGGAATAGTGGTGTTCACCTGTATAATAAGTATAAAATATACCAGATTGGTGGTGGCACTTATACAGAGGTCAGGATAAAGACCGGTGGATCAGTGTCACAATGCCCTGTAATAACTCTCCCGGAAGGGAATAACCCTTGTTGTAAGTAAATAGAAAGAAAAAGAAGGAACCAGAGGAGGTCCCTGAGGTGGAGAGCTATAATGAAAAAATAGGGAGTCCCTACCTTTAATAATCCTAAGGGGAAAACACAAACAATGGGGGAGGTATAGGACAGGTGAAACAGGGGTAAGGGGTAATGCCAACAGTCAAAGGGCAAATAGTGTAACAGGTCCCCCTTGAAATCAGGAGGTACCTAACTATATCCTCAGTGGACTGGCTCCCCTTAGCTCTTGTAGAGGGATCTGGGGTGGTAGGTACAACTTGCTGCGAACGGAGGAGCAATAAAAGTCCTCTATCAGGGGACACATACAAGGTCCCAATGTGGACCTGAACAGGACTACCAAATTAGGAGGACTAACACTGAATACCTCGGCACTATATATGAAGAGCACTAGTGCCTACTGTAACCAGAGTACCCTATGGCTCCCCCAGACAGAACCCTTGTAATACAGAGCAACGAGAGACCCCTAGAGAGGGACACACAAGATCCCAAATAAATCTAAGCAGGAACGCTGAGAGAAGAGGTCTAACCCTAAGTACCTCGGCACTGTATAGGAGCAGCTAGTGCCTACTATGACCGGAATCCCTGCCTGTCCTGATAAAATGAAAACAAATTAAAGTTAAATAATCGAATCCATGAGTGCTACCAAAAGTGTGAACAAATTAAATTAAATAGAATCTAGCTCGACGCGCGTTTCGGCGTGTCAGCACGCCGTCGTCAGGAGCAATGAACTGATAAGATTCCCCATGCTGGTTTAAATACCTCTTTGTGTGATCGTTCCGGTAGTGTTACCAGCTGTGGGTACCTCGTGGGTTACCGTACTTCCTCGGTGCCCATTGGTCTGTCCAAGGTGCTGGTCCCTCCCCTCAATAGTGATTGGACTGCCTCATTTACAGTCCCTCCCCTTGCTAGCCGCGTCATCTGACGCGGTTCTAGTCAGACGTGGGAAGGATGGGGCTTCCATTCATTGGTGCTCAGCCCGTCTGTCATCCTTTAGACCTGCCCCATTGCTGATCGCGTCATATGACGTGGTGCTCGGCTGAAGCCGTAGTAGTAATGGAACAGTGGGCAGGACGAGCGAGTGATTTAACCCTTGCAGCGTCAATCGAAGGGCTGCAGTGGTATTCAGTTAATATTGTATATGGGAGGGAAAAAACTAAGTATTTATGGTGCTAAATGCATCCATGAGGGCACAGACAGAGTGGGGATAAGTTCTATATGCCCACTCTGGTGATGGAACAGAGGTAAGTTCCCTAAAGGTGGTAACAAAGATGTAACATCTATGGGATGGACGTGGTCACAAGAATAAGTTACCAAAAATGGTAACAGAGGTGTAACAGAGGTGTATCCGTAAGGGGAAAGAAACACACACACACACAGCATCCCTAAGTAAAGATATATACAAAATTTACGTGTGAAAAAATATATACACAGTGCCTGAATTAATGTCCCACAATAGGACTGGTGGGAATCACCATTATAAAAACATCCTGAAATGAGAGGAGGATTGAGAAAGTATTAGAGGAAAGCTGAGAAGGAGAACCCCTCATTCAGACCTGCCGGAGAGAGGGTTTTGAGTTTATAAATCCAGTAGGATTCACGTTGTCTTAATTTCGTGTCCCAATCCCCCTTCCGTTGAGTCTGTGGGATATGTTCAATCCCTATAAATTTTAGCTTGTTTGCTGAATTTTGGTGATGGGTTTTCAGATGGCGTGAGATGGGGGTTTCAAGGTGTCTTCTGACTGAATTAACGTGTTCCCTAATTCTCAATTTAAAGGGTCTGAACGTTTTACCCACGTATTTCATGCCGCATGAACAGGTTAGTAGGTAGATTACCCCTTCTGTCCTGCAGTTAAAAAATGAGCGTACAGGAAAGGTTTCCTTGTTGTTGCTGTCTGTGAAGTTCTTAGACTTTAAGTGAATGAATTGACATGCACTGCAATGCCCACATCTGTACGTCCCCTTAGGTAGGTAGTTGTTCCTTCCTTTCTTTGGGGGGGCAAGGTGGCTCTGTACTAAGGTGTCACGTAAATTTTTACCCCTGCGTGCCGTCACAGAGGGGAAGGTGGTGACTACCTGTTTGATTTGGGGATCAGAAGTCAGAATGGGCCAGTACCGCTTAAGGGTGCTCATCATGAAATCCCATCCTGCATCATAAGTGGCGATGCAGCGGATTAGTTTCTGATCTTGCCCCTGTGTCTTGTTGTCAGTCAAGAGGGACTCACGTTCAGTGCTGATTGCTCGGCTATAGGCCCTGCGTAAGACCCTATTAGGGTAACCCTTGTCCTTAAAGGCACGTCTGAGTTCCCATGCTTTAACCTTGAAGTCGTCCACAGAGGAACAGTTCCGCCTTAATCTTAGGTATTGCCCTATTGGTATACCAGCTTTGAGGGGGCGAGGGTGGTGACTGTACCAATTCAGAAGGCTATTAGTAGCTGTTTGCTTTCTGAAGAGGGTTGTTGCAATGCCCCCTTCAGAAATGGATATGGTAATGTCCAAAAAATTAAGTCGTTTACCCCCCATCTCGCTGGTAAATTTGAGATTAAGATCATTCTTATTTAGAAGGTTGACAAAGGTTAGAAAATCTTGTGTAGTGCCAGTCCACACGATGAGCACGTCATCTATATAGCGTTTCCAACAGAAGACCATTGCCATAAAATGGCTCAAGTGTGGGGCGGACCTGATGTACTTTTCCCAGGTGCCTAGATAGAGATTTGCGTACGATGGAGCACAAGATGTGCCCATCGCAGTCCCCCTAATTTGTTGGTACACTGCACCATTGAACAAGAAAATGTTCCTGGTAAGGATTGTTCTGAGTATATTAGAGATAAATTCAATGTATGCGGGCGGGGATTGTAACTCTTGTTCCAGGATGGTCCTTATGTTGCTGATTCCCTGTGTATGGGGTATAGAGCTATATAGTGACTCTACATCCAGACTGCATAGTAGTGCCTGGTCTGGGATGGAGATGTCCTTGAGGTAACTGAGCATTTGTTTTGTATCTCTTATGTATGATGGTAGCTTAGAGACAATGGGTGACAAGATCTTATCCAGAAAGATGCTAAGATTCTGGGTCAAATTGCCGCATCCAGATACAATCGGTCTACCCGACGGGTTGTCTAGGGATTTATGAACCTTGGGTAAGCTGTAAAAGGTTGATAGTACTGGTTGTCTAACTAGCATGAACTCAAATTCATTTTTGGTGATCAGATTGTCAGTTAGGGCCTGATTCAACATAGTTTTAATTTCGGCAAGAAATTGGGTCTTAGGGTCGCATTTTAATACTTGATAAGTCTCCCTATCGTCTAGTAATTTCTGTACCATCCGTGTGTAATTAGAGTGATCCATCAGGACCACATTGCCGCCCTTGTCTGAGGGTTTGATCACCAGTTGATCATTGTCTTTGAGTTCTTTTAGTGCTACTTGTTCCATCCTAGTGAGGTTGCTAAGAGATTCAATACACATGGTCCCCAATTCAACTTCTTCGATTTCCCTACACACCATTTCTAAAAAGACCGTAATGTTCTTATAGTCTTTTATGTGAGGTGTAAAGCGACTCTTTGGTGTAAGATGAGTGATTGGGATGTCACTGGCATTGGGGTCATTGGAATCAAGAAGTTCGACTAGAGCATCCAGGCAGTCCATATCCTTAATTGTTAGGCCTAGACTGGATGCTTTGAGTTCTTTTTTGTGCATATGATATTTATGCAGGGCCAGTTTACGAGCGAATAAGTGCAGGTCTTTTGTCCAGATGAATTTATTAAATACAGGTGTGGGTACAAAAGACAGGCCTTTAGAAAGGGTTTTGCGTTGGGTGTCAGACAGTGTGAATGAGGACAAATTAATTATCCTTAAATCATTGGTTATTGGCGTCGTTGTCTCCACTGTCCCCTGCCTCTCAGTGCCTGTCTTGTTCTGGGACGTTGGAGTTCGTCTGCCTGTCTTAGCCCTAAAAAATCGACCCCCTTTCTTAATATGCTTTTTGGCTCAATTGGTGTTGGATTAGTGGTTATGGATTCACCCTCAGTGTCAGTGGATTCGTGTTTTCCCCTTAGGATTATTAAAGGTAGGGACTCCCTATTTTTTCATTATAGCTCTCCACCTCAGGGACCTCCTCTGGTTCCTTCTTTTTCTTTCTATAAAATATACCACCACTGGAAATGGTAAAATAAACAAATATATCAATTTATTACAGCAGTTTATAAAAGGAACGACCCATAGTTTTGAATTATTATTGTTGTTACTGAAAATTATAACAACATTTAAGAAGGTAGCAAATCTTTTGTTTTTTTAATTTTCCGTTAAAGGAATATCTACCCAGATAAAAACATAGAAAAAAAATAAAAAATAAGCAAGCTCGACGCTTTGAGGTTAGCATTAAAATATGTATATGTTGGCCTATAATGAAAAGAACTGTAGATCTTTAATACATGAATAACAAATACCTATAATCAATAACTATACTATAGTACACCGATCACAAATACTATTTCGTCCACTGTAAAATTACGCTATACATTATTTAATGAACTGATGCTATGCAAGGTAGTGTTTTCCCATAATAGCTAGACAAGCTTATTGTTCTTGAATTCCTGATCCAACCATTACATAATATTTTTTTTTTTAAATATCAATAAGCCCTTTTCTTTTGTCTCTGTACCGCTACTGCTCCCTTAAATAAGAAATCTTAGGAGGAAAATACGTTCTTCCTTTTTAACACAGACTTTATTGATTTATGTTTTCCACATCATTAGGCCTACGCAGAGCAACTGTATTACAGTAAATACTTTTGCACTGTCCATTTCCCCCATCTTGGAGTTAATTAATTCTGCTCCCTTAGCTGACCCAATCTGCCAGGCTGCCGATTGTGACACTGAGATAACACAGTAATGGCTGCATCTGTTTACATTCAATTCTTAATGGACTTTTAGTATTATGAGAGTAACTGAATGCATCCGTAGACCCTTAATGCAGCAATTTCTTCCCAGTAGGTTATTTTTTTTTTTTTTTTTTTTTTTTCTATTGAACGGGTTTGGACTCTTCTGGATTGATTGTTTAAACTATCATAGCTTTCAGGAAAAGCACTAAATCACTGTACATTACCACTGCCAAGTCTTCTTTTCTCTACAAAACCTGCCTTCATAAACCCTACTATTTGCAGCCTTTTTTATGTATTAATACATATGAGTTTTGTCCCTTTGTCATCCTAAAGCTGCCAGATCATTCTAAGTTATCTTCAAAAATCCAGATTTATGGCATCTTCATTATTTCCAAAATTGTCAATATGATATCCTTTGCTTGACCAAGACCCTCATATAATTTTATTACTTTGGTCAGTCACTTGCCCACCTAAATTGGTGTCATTTATTCGTATTGCATTATTATTATTTTTGACATTTATATAATGCCAACTTTTTCCGCAGTGCTTTATAATATATTGCATGTTTCTTTTTGTCATGAATTGATCCTCCTTTCCACATTTAGTAAATAGGTTCACTAATTAGACACTAATTCAACTTTTTCATTGAGGAACCTAGACCTGGAACACCATTGTTCCTTCTCCTGGATGGGTCAGGAGACCTCTTTTAATATGTTGGCATTATGTACCCCTTCTTTACCATATATCTTATAGGGGTTTTGTACAAACCAGACTGCTAGAGAAGTGGTAAGATTGATGGAACAGATATTCTTACACATTTGATGGAGGTGTCAAACTCCAGATACTCCATATAAGATGCACACTAAGCTCAATGCCACATCCTACAAAAAAAATCAATAACTATATACCCTTAATGCAGCTAAGTAAGCCCTTATGTACCTGAGACAGAGTGGTCGGATCCACCAGAGGTAGTATGGAATGCTTCTAGCTTCATTCAATGCCCATATATGCAATATGCACGTGCCACATTAATCTTTTCTTCTTCTTTTTTTATCCTACAGTAGTTCCTTCCTTATCAGAGTCTTTCTTTATTCATTCTACTTCACCATAATTTCACACTATGTCATTGCTGGGCTTAACTGCCTCTCACTTATTTTCCCAGACTTGTTGCCCTAATTTTGTCTACACTGATAAACTGTTTCTTGCTTGTGCTGCACTATTCCCTATAAAAAAAATTATAGAAAGTGTAAAATAAAGTCTAAATTTTTATACATAAATATATATTTAAAAATTTAAAAAAAAATTTTAACGATGGGCTTTTATCTGTTAGAGTGACTGGCTTGGGACCTGGGCAGTGGGAGGTTGAAATTGAACAAGCTTTACATATACACTGATTGCTCTGAAAGCACTTGTGAGTAACTTTCTCAGACCATTGATCCATGCGTGAAACTGAAAGTGCTACATTATGATCTCGTAAATGACCAAATTAGCAGTTTTAATTATTTTTAGGCCGGCCTCATATCCAAATGGTTCTGCATGATCTGGGAAGCTAGAAGGTAATTTTGTCCCATACTGGTGGCTATTTCTATAACTAAAACAGCTATTTATATCAAGAGAATTATTTTATTCACACACAATCATTTAGAAATCCAGCACTGACGTTATAGGGATGAAGTTGTTCTGAAGCCAGTGCACAGATGGATTGACTGGTACCCCCTTTCTTTACATTGTAATACAGTCAGTACTGTATATTATATTGATATACAGAACTATCGAATAAAGTCTTCACAAAGCCTTTTTTGTCAGAGTCCACCAGGCAATTACTGCTTATTCCACAGAGCTTCACGGTTCTTCTGAGTCAACATTAGGACTTCTTTTCAAGAAACAAACACCTATCCACAATAGCTTCCACTTAATCATGCAGATCATTTGCTCCAGTATTCTTTAGATACACATTTAATAATTACAGAACCTTTTTGGTCTTTAACTTCTTTACGATATTTTTAGTGAGCATACTTTTCCATAGTGCAGTTACAGAGTTATTGACTAAAGCAAGAATTTGTTGGACTTGACCAAGGAACTGAAATTGTAAGCCACAACAGTTTTCAAAAAAGAGCCGAGTTGGATAAGTTTCACCCATATTTTGCAATTTTCTGGTGAACACATGACAATTCCCAAATTAGTGAATACATACTGACCCACACTATTGAATATGGCAAAACAGTCCCAATATTGAGGCCTTGTCCCGGGTACTTTCACTGGTGTTTTGCTTATAGGAAAACTAAGTTGTAAAATATATAAATATCCCAGATAATGGCCAGTATTTCTGTCTTCTTGTCTAAACATGATGTCTGTCTTTGCATATTTGCATGTCAAGCTGGGAATTCTGGGATAGTTGATGCAACATTAGTTCTTTGAATTTCTGTGCCCCATAAAAAAGACTTCCCAAACTCCGGCTTGAGACATGTAGCTGATGCATAACAGTGAGTTTTCAATCTGCATTAAAATGTACGGAGTTTGGTCTTACCACAAATTATTTAGCATCTGACTGCATGTTATATAGTTATGTACATACTACACATGTCCTGCTTGAGACCTACACCAACTAGTATATATGTTGTTTTTATGAAAGAAGGCCAACTAAACTTGTCTGCCATGAATCCAACTCCACCCTTCACCCCCACCAAACACACTTACTTCTTCCGAAACACACACAAATGTATAATAATATTATAGAGTTTGACATTGGTTTTCTCTACATTGACTATTTTGGCCTAAGTAGTTTATTTATGGACCATAACAAGCTGTTAGACAATAAACTCTTTTTTATTTGAGTGTAACCATAGTGTTTATCAAGTTCCATGTAAAACGTTCCCATTTATTCTCTACATACTATTGTTAATCTCCCCAGACATCTGAGTACTGATTGCAAAAACATTCCAGATTTCTTTGGCAGCAGTACATTACAAATATTCTAATAATAAATTGAATAGCATTGAGGTTACAAGCAAATGTAACATATCAACTAAGGGCTAATGACATGTTTGTTTTTAAGGCATAAAACTGCAATAAAACAAATATTTAAAAAAAAAAAAAAAAGTGCAATACATCCATGTGTGGTCTGGTGTTGTAACTGCTTGAGTGTCAAGTATCTGCGTTGCGCAAAGGAATACATATCCTAGATGTAATAAATACAATTCTACAAAATTGCAGTTTACTAGCTCCAATAATGATCTGTGGTAAATGGGTGTAACAAGGTTTATTTAACCTATTTTGCTGTGGAGAGAGATTGAAAAGCAAATGGAAAGAAAAAAGCACTGATTATTGTGTATTATTAAATACATCGAAAAGTGCTAAAAGTTCTACAGCACAGGACCGAGGCAAAGCTCAGGAAGGTTCAGCAGCAAAGGGTTAATTTTAATAGAGCCGCCTTGTGGTAGGCCAACCCATGTTTCAGTAACAGCTGTCTTTTCTCATTATAATGACCTGGCTGACGGCTTTCACATATTTATTAAATGATGCGGGTTAATCTTAAATGATACAAAAATATTTAATCTGTTTAGTGTTGTCGCTCAGCAATTAATATTAAAACTTTTGCAAAGTGATTTATTCACTAAACAATTCGGAGCATACTGAACGCCCAATTGCAAAGTTTAGGCAAAATACTGAAGAGGAGCTTCCTGCTGTTTCACGACGCTAGACGCCCTCACGCTTTGCATGAGGACATCCAGCGTCTTTAAATCCCCCATCGGAAAGCACTGATTTAATGGCCACACGGCTTTAGGTTCACCCTCGACGCTGACGTCTGAGGAGGCAAAGACGGAGCCAGCGCCGAAAGACTTTGCTGGAGGAATAATGAGTGTTCTAAAGGTTGGGGAGAGGGAGTCTATAGTGGTTGGAATACAGCTTTTGTATTACTAACACTATAGATTCCCTTTAAATCAGGTTTAAACCATTACAGACTAGGACTTACTGACCACGAACACTCTTTGGCTACTGTAGGACTACAATACCCAGCATGCTTAGCCAGCCTGCAAGTAGTGGTTCTGCAGCTTTTGAGTTGGCTTCCCCCCTAACAGACCTACTCTTACTATTCGCTACAGTCTCCATTTTCTTGCTGGCTGAGGATGGCGGAATTTTGTTGTCGAGGAACAGTTGGAGCACTGCAGAATCCTTTTCGTAATGAAATATTAATCTGTAATTTCACAGGAGGTAACCAAATGTCCACATTCCTGAAGCCTGAATACCAATAATATTTTTATATGTGTATAAGCACTTCATTATATTTATTTAGAAGATCCTGCCCCGCAGAGCTAAAAGAAATCTAATTTACAGAGCGCCCGGGGGACAACAAGCATCGGCACCCAAAGGAAATGAAATTGGGTTCAGTTACATCAAAGGCAATGACACCACAGCAGTTCTCGTTATGCTTTATTATGAATGTTTTCATAGTGAATAGTTCTAACAGTGACTGCGCGAGAAGGCAAAGGTGACACATCGAATGTTTCATGGAAACAGGGATATGTAGAGTGTAACCATGTAGACATGGGGCCTCATTCATGAAAATGCTAACCCCAAAAGGCTAAATATATCCTGTCACCTTTCACATCTCTCAATATACAAACCCAGAGATTTATTTACTAAAGTAGGAATTGTGAAGAATGTAAATTTTTTGGCGAAAATAGACAAACTAGAAAAATAGGTAATTTGAAGAATTTTTACCTGTCACGTTTCCTGCTTTATTGAATAAAGCACCTTGTTTGTCCCTGTAGTAGATCTGGCCTTCACATTTATGTGTTAATTTATTTTACATATTATATATATTGTTGTTTTCCAGAGAATTTTGTGAACATTACTGTTAACAAGCAGCTATTCTCTGTGTGGTAGGACAGAAATTCTACTCTCACACAAACCAGTAGATTTTCTAGACAGCATGCTGCGTCCTCATCATGACACCGTGGCATTGTGTATACAGACAGAAAAAGAACACACAATGTGAAACTGAGAAATTGAACCCATCTGCCACAGTCCTTTCAGTGTCCGTGAAGTATGGGGGAAGATAAGAAAAAAGGACAACGGTACACATAAAAGCAGTGTTTCTGCATTCTGTCGTGAGAGCATTAAAGTGCTGGCGGGCTGTATGTAGAATTCATCTGCTCCCAGTGTGAAACCAATTAATCTATCAAGCCAGCTCCTTCAGGATTGCAGTCGTGATGAGTTAATTGATTGCAATTTGTCAGCACGTGGACTCTTCATTTTGCCGTGTTCAACATTGTTTTCCTGGACACGCGTCACTTCATGTTGATGGGCAACACGTGAATGATGCTGCCATGCAGAGTGGGTAATTTACATGCTATAGGGTTCCGCAAAGAGTGACGATTTTAATTTTTGAATGCGAAATCTGAATTTTTAGATTGTTTAGGGTAAAACAGATCAGTATTGGATATTAATATAAATAATTTATGTCTCCAAAAAAAATCATGTTGGATCTGGCAACGCTAGCCAGGCAGCACTTTTAGACCCTACCTGACAGAAGACAGAGGAAATGGGAGGTCCTCAAAAATA